>NW_022630175.1:35000-67379 GCF_010909765.2 Amblyraja radiata
CCAGACAGACTGAGGAAGCAACAGTATCGATGGACTGTGCTCCCTCATGGATTTACTGAATCCCCGAACCTGTTCGGGCAAATATTAGAACAAGTATTAGAGGATGTTCCCAGGACCTATGGGACACAATTATTGCAGTACGTAGATGATTTGTTACTCTCAGGCGGAGAAGAAGAGCCAGTAAGGGATGCAACCATAACCCTCTTAAACTTTTTAGGGGAAAAGGGATTGGGGGTGTCCAAAAATAAACTACAATTTGTAGAACAGGAGGTTAAATATCTAGGACACCTGATTAGTGACGGGAAAAGGAGAATAAACCCCGAAAGAATAGCTGGGATCACCGGGCTGCCGATGCCAAGGAACAAAAAAGAAATCAGAAAGTTTCTGGGGTTAATTGGATACTGTAGATTATGGATAGACAATTACACCCGACAAGTCAAGTTCTTGTATGATAAATTGTGCGAGGAGACTGATAATGTACAATGGGATTCTGAGGACGAACAGAGATTTGGAGAAATAAAGAATAGCCTGATCACCGCACCGGTACTGACCCTCCCGTCCATCGATCAACCATTCCATCTCTTTGTTAATGCGGAGAATGGAATTGCGTTGGGGGTACTGACACAAAAGACAGGAGGGAAGCGACAGCCAGTCGCATTCCTTTCTAAACTCTTGGATCCGGTATCACGAGGGTGGCCTGTATGTATTCAAGTGGTCGCAGCAACAGCAATAATAGTGGAAGAAAGTAGAAAATTGACATTTGGAGGTGACCTGGTAGTATCTACTCCCCACACGGTCCGGACAATACTAACTCAGAAGTCCAACCGGTGGTTGACTGACTCCAGGATCCTAAAGTACGAAGTGATACTTATGGAAAAAGACGATTTGACCATTCTGACCGATAAGAATTTAAACCCTTCCCAGTTTTTATACTCGGCGGACGACGAGCAGGAAGGGCAGAGACCAGAACACTACTGTAGCGAAGTTATAGAACAACAGACCAAGAGCAGGGAGGATTTGGAGGAGCAGCCTCTGGTAGAGGGAGAAAGGTGGTTTATAGACGGTTCTTCCCGCTGTATAAATGGAAAAAGATATAGTGGGTATGCCATAATAGGAGGAGAAGGATTTGAAGGAGTGGAGGCGGGCAGGTTGCCAGGTAGTTGGTCGGCTCAGTCATGTGAATTGTTTGCCTTAATACGGGCGTTAGAATTGTTGCAGGGGAAGGAAGGAACGGTGTACACCGACTCCAAATATGCATTTGGGGTAGTGCACACGTTTGGGAGAATATGGAAAGAAAGGGGGATGATTACAGCAAGAGGAAAGGAGTTGGCACATGAGCAATTAATTGAGAAGGCGCTGGAAGCATTACATTTGCCAGAAAGGATAGCGGTGGTCCATGTGGCGGGACACCAAATGGAGAACTCATTAGAAGCAAGGGGAAATGAAGCGGCAGACGGAGCCGCCAAAAAGGCAGCGACAGAAGGAACAGTGAGGATGTTGTCTTTAATACCATTAAGGGAAGGAGTAGGAAAGATACCTGTATTCTCACAGGAGGAGGATAAAATGAATGAGTTGGGGGCTCGGCGTTCCACTGACGGGAGGTGGTGGACGCCGGATGGGAAACAAATGTTAACCAAAGGATTAACTCGGGATTTGATGACACAACTGCACTCCCAGTCACATTGGGGAGCGCAGGCCCTGTGTGACACACTACTACGGACCTACGCTTCCCGAGGTATCTATACTTTGGCTAAGCAGACAGTCTCCGGTTGTGTGTTATGTCACAGGGTTAACAAGAAGGGAATGAGAGCTGTCCCTGGTGGAGGACAACAATTGGCTATAAGACCCTTCCAGAGAATACAGGTAGATTTTACAGAACTTCCAAGAATACAAAGGTGGAAGTACCTCCTAGTAGTTGTAGACCATTTCACCAGGTGGGTGGAAGCATTTCCCACGATAAATGCCACCGCTCAGGCAGTAACCCGGATATTATTAGAACAAATCATTCCCCGATACGGGGTCATCGAATCCATAGATTCCGACCGAGGAACACATTTTGCCTCTAAGGTTCACCTGTTGGTTTGCAGTACCTTGGGAATAAATTGGAAATTGCATACACCCTGGCACCCCCAGAGTTCTGGGCGAGTGGAAAGGATGAATGCAACCCTTAAAACACAGATAACTAAGTTAATGGAGGAAACCAGACTACCCTGGACTAAGTGTTTACCAATTGCATTATTAAGAATACGAACGGCACCCCGTAAAGATATTGCGGTGTCTCCCTACGAAATGTTGTTTGGGCTGCCCTATCTTGGAAAGGTAGAGGGCACGCCGACCTTCGAAGGCAGCGATGTGTTCCTGAGGAACTATTTACTGGCAGTGTCTCGTTCCCTTGCAGAATTAAAAATAAAAGGACTGTTGGCACAACGTCCACCACTCGACTTTCCAATACACGCTATAAAGGCCGGTGACTGGGTACTGATTAAAAGTTGGAAGGAGGAGAAACTGCAGCCCCGGTGGACCGGCCCATACCTGGCATTGCTGACAACGGAGACAGCAGTACGAACAAAAGAAAAAGGGTGGACACATGCGACCCGGGTTAAAGGACCCGTTGACCCGCCGTCAGTTCCTGAGAAAGACGATCAGTGGACGGTAAAACCAGGGAATAAGCCCCTGGCATTAACTTTCAGTAAGAAATAAGTGTATGAAACTAACAGCATGAAAGGAGCAGTTGTAGTATTACTAACTATATATGTAACCATTATAAGAAGTGTTAATAACTGTGATAAGTGCTACCATCCTATCAGATATGGAGGGCGAACAACCAGATCATTTACCTATCATTCCCATGTAAGTGATGATTGCTACGACCTAAGGACTAGAACTGTTTGTCAGGACGGGGGGAGGGGGTATTATGTAGTAGAAAATAAGGGACGTGTAGGAAGTGTTGGGCACATTACCTGCCCAAAAGGGGAGAAATGTGTCTGCATGACCAAGAGAGGACAGTTAGGCATCCCTTCCAGAGCCAGGGAGGAAACATTAGACAAAATTAAGGAGGTAGTGGTAGGGAGGTTAGCAGTAGCAGTAGTCAACAAACCTCCCCCACCTTCCCAGCCTCAACTGCACCAGACTATGTATGATGAAATAAAGCAGCAGATTGAGATCCCGGAAGTGGGGAGAAATCTGTTTGTGGACTTGGCCCTCCGGATAGCCAGAACCCTGAATGTGACTAACTGTTGGGTTTGTTGAGGACCCCTGATGAGCTCACGCTGGCCATGGAGAGGATCTATCATTGAGGTATGGGACCTGATAAAGTTGAATTTGACGGTGGGAAGAGATTGAAGTCCCCAGGAATGGGTCCTGACACACACCCCGGTTGGAACTGAGTGTATCGCCAGGCCCTGGGCAAAGGATGCCATCCTAGTAGGCAGCAGCCCCTGCCAGCGCATCATCACCCAGTGGCCAAATCAATCCCGAGTGTGGTGGCCAGAGGAACCTCAATGGTATCCCATTGGAAAGGATGAAGGAAACTGTACTATATGGATGAAGACTGGTGGAAGCGAATCGACTGAATTATGGAATTGCACCGGGAACAACCCTTACCAGGGAATACCAGTGTTGCAGGACATATGGGACAATGTTACCTCTAGTGGACCGGCCCCTGAAGGACTGCTATGGATATGCGGACACAAGGCATACTCGGTATTGCCAGAAAAATGGAGTGGGACTTGTTTAATTGGACTGGTACAACCAGGGTTTTTTTTGTTGACCACTGAGGAGGGTCGGTCGCTAGGAACACCCATCTTTGACTATCTACACCGAACGAAGAGAAGAGTGGACATCGGAAAATGGGAAAATGATGAGCGGCCACCTGCAAGAATCATCTCATATTATGGACCAGCCACTTGGGCACAGGACGGATCCTGGGGCTACCGGACCCCAGTGTATATGTTAAATCGGATCATAAGACTACAGGCAGTGCTGGAAGTAATTACTAACCAGACTGCATCTGCACTAGAGATGTTGGCGAAGCAGCAGCCACAGATGAGAACAGCGATATACCAAAACCGTTTGGCCTTAGACTACTTACTAGCCGAAGAGGGAGGAGTATGCGGAAAATTCAACCTCTCTAATTGCTGCCTAAACATAGATGACAACGGGCAAGCAGTAATGGATATATCAGAAGGAATCAGAAAAATAGCACATGTCCCGGTACAGAGATGGAACACAATCATGGGAGCAGGATGGTGGGATTACATCTTAGGAGGAGCCTCGTGGAAAGCGGTGGGACTGGTGATTTTATGGGCATTAGCTGCATTGATCATTATCCCCTGTTGTATACCATGTCTCGTGGTTCTTATAACTAGAAGTATAAGCCAAATGCAGGTAGTTGTAGTCCCCATGGGGGAGAAAGGGGGCGTCCAGAAGTTAATGATAATGAGGCCGAGAGAGGACCCAGAGGAAAGAGAGATAAAAAGAATGTTATTAGCTTTGGAACAGCAGGAAGTCTAGGAATGGGGTTTAATACAGGATGCGTAGCAAATGAAAAAGGGAGGATTGTGAGGGATAAGATAATTAAACCACCATCATTGTGAGGGGCCGAGTGATTGAAGTCACCGACCTTGTGATGGGCCGAGGAGTTGGAATCACCAACCTTGTGATTCGAACGAACAGTCAGACCTTCAGAGCTGTTGATAACATTGTAGAATAACAAGATGAGGTAAGGAATGTAGCTGACAACACAGAAGCTATTCTTTAGGTCAAAGGCAATTAAGTAGGTTAGGGCAACAGCTACTGAGCATGCTTAATAACATAAATGAATATTAACTTTACGCCCCTAATGACAAAGAACCTAATTTAAATGTACATGCGATGTATGATGTGGGAGGAGAGGGGATGATTGATGACGCACGGAGGGGAGGGTTGGAAGATTGTGAACCTCGGTACCCTGATTGGAAGGGGTCAGAAGGGGAGGCGTCCGATCAATAAAGACTGTATACTGAATTGTATAAAAATAGACGTTTTTCCTTTGCTCGGTGTGTCTCAACTTGGAGAGGCACCCGATTCTGCAGACTCGCAAATAAAGCATTTCTTGTTTCCACGATTTAGTCTCTGAGTAGTGATTGTGAGCACAAACCATATATCTCACAATCAGAACAGTTCATGTATGTGGCTTTAGCTGGGATTAGACGTGAACACAGAGAGATAAGGCAACCGCGATAGACTCGCATAAAAAATAGCAACAAAAATATTCCTGTTAGATTAAATTGTATCCATGGTGAAATACTCCCTCACGCGGGTAGAGACAGCTGAACTGACCTCTGGAGCGGACAGTTCTGTCACCAGTTTTTACATAATAAATAACCATAGTGAATAACAGCGGGCAGGAGGACGACGGAGACTTTTCCAACAATACCGCAGACAGAATTCCTACATGCTATGTTTAAATCCTATCCATGTTACTGTATTCCTACTAGCCGAAAGCGTTAAGAGGAATTTTAAAAGAACATTATGCACATTATACAGTAGAAGATTGTCAAACCCGTTGGTCTTGGTTTCAGCAGCGAGACCGCTCCCTGTTCTGAGGAATGTGAGGGTTGGAATCCACGCTGTGGACAAGTAGCTGCTTGCCCGCAGATACTGAGCGCTGCAGCTCACAGAACTACAGCCGCACCTCGCAAATCAATATTCACCTTTAGCTGTAACGAAGCAATGACGATACAGATTTAAAACATATCCGTGTGCAGTCAAGACATACTTGTGGAACTATCGCTTGTGAGACTATCGCAGCTCAGATTTATTCCTGGTCTTTGTTTCCTATCAATATTTAAAACATACAATGACATTTATATTATCGGCCCAAGAATCAGTAGCGTGGGGTTGTAATTTAGTTTAATTTAGAGATACAGCGCGGAAAAAGCCCCTTCAGCCCACCGGGTCCGCGCCGATCAACAGTCCCCGCACATTAATCCACTTTGTTCCTTTTTTCTTACATTTACAAAGCCAATTAACCTACAAACCTGTACATCTTTGGCGTGTGGGAAGAAATCGAAGATCTCCGAGAAAACCCCCCTAGATCACGGGGAGAACATACACACTCCGTAGAGACAGTACCTGTCGTCAGGATGGAACACGGGCCTCTGGCGCTGCATTCGCTGTAAGGTAGTAACTCTACCGCTGCGCCATCGTGATCGTCCAAAGGAAACGAAACTAAACAGACAAACATTGAAGAGTTCATAGACATCCGTGAGAAATTGGCAGAGAAATTAAACAATGACTTTCTGTCGTTTTTCTGGCAATATGATGCAATCATCTTCAAGTTCTCTGAGGAGATAACATTTAGAATACAAAAGCGGGAAGTGGGGTGTATTTCGACTTTTAGATGGCTTTGTCGGACGTTTTGTGAGCCCAGATAGTCTATGACCTTGGGAGGACGGGTTCATTGGAGCAGATACTGTGTGTGTTGGTCCACCAGGTAAAGTTTTCATTCACATTCAATTGTTGCTTGACGGTTATTTTAATATTGTTCATTCCAGAACCACATAATTTTGGAAAGCTTGTCATCATCATGGCCGAAGGTGGCGATTGGGGAGGGGGTGCAGTGACATCTACATCAAGTAAACAGAAAGGTTTGTAAAGCCGTCTGTGAAATATAAATGTTGCCCTGACAATGGGCGTGGACCTGTCGCAAATACTGAGGTTAACAAAATAAGTGGCAATAGGGAAGGGGCTGAGCAGAGACAAGTTACATCTGCAGGGACAGCACAGTCACATGTGGACGGATGCAGGGAACTGTGCGATAAGTTACTACATTTTGTTTTTTGTTATCACAAAAGTTAATTCAGAATATCAATGTCCAGAATCAAGGGTCATGCTGCGCAGAAATGGGATTTTAACCCACGATGGGTCTTCCAGCTGCCAATCCCTCTACACTCTCACCAACATCTACAGATGCGCCGTAGTAAGCATGGTTTTGTAAGAAGGAACTGCAGATGCTGGTTTAAACCGAAGATAGACGCAAAGGTTGGAGTAACAGCGGGACAGGTAGCATCTCTGGAGGAAAGGAATGGGTGACGTTTCGGGTCGAGAAGAGGAAGGGTCTCGACCGGAAACATCACCCATTCCTTTTCTCCATAGATGGTGCCTGTCCCGCTGAGTTGCTCCAGCATTTTGTGTCTATCTGTGGTTTTGTAAGCGCTCCATTCAAGACCTCAATAAGTTGCCTCGAGCTGTGAATGTAACTAGACCATCACGCAAACCAACATCCCTCCAATTGACTCCATCTACACTTCCTGCTGCCCTGGCAAATCCACCAGCATAATGAAGGATGAGTCTCATGCCGATCACCCCATCTTCTCCCATCTCCCACAAGGCAAGCGATATAGGTGTGATAACACGATTCACTGAGAGTTCCTTCCAAGCTATTATCACGCAACTGAACCATCCACTCACCAGATAGTGAATGGTTCCATCGGTCCAATTGAAGACCCTCGGACTATCATGAATCGCACTTGACTGGAATTAACTTACACTGAATTCCACTCCCATTATCATGTTCTATGCCTTGTGGCTGACTAGATTGTAATGCATAGTATTTTCTTTGTCTGGTTAGTACGCGACAAAAACACTTTTCATTGTACCAAGTCAGGTCAGGTCAGGTCAAGTCAAGTCAAGTTTATTCGTCACATACACATACGAGATGTGCAGTGAAATAAAAAGTGGGAATGCTCGCGGACTTTGTGCAAAAAGACAAACAAACAAACAACCAAACAAACTACAAACAAAATGGAACATAATCACATATTATTTTACTTATAATATTATATTGCGTATTATTATATTGTGGGCGGAAGGAAAAAGGGAAAAAAACTGCAATTTTAAAAAAAAGCAGTAGAGTGGTACAGTAAAGTTAGTCTCTGGTGAGATAGGAGTTTGCAGTCCTAATGGCCTCTGGGAAGAAACTCCTTCTCAACCTCTCCGTTCTCCATTCTCTGTTGATGATTGAAATATTCATGTCCGCGCAATATCCTGATTGATCTCCTCTGCATGCTTCCCACAGTATGGAGAACAGAATTGCACAAACAAAAGTGATCACTTTTTTGGCAGATAACTGAACGGCCAACATCAGGAATACTTGGAACAAAATTATCGGATTATCTCAAAATAACACGCATTCAAGTTGTAATAGCAATATCTTTATTTTCCTATGTCCAACTTTCCATTGCCATTACCACACAGGCAGGTGATCTTACTCAGATTAAATGAACGAATCTTCCAGTCGTTATTTACAGTTTAATTTATTCTGTAAAGTATTAGTTGTACAAACAAAGAAATGATTCAAACCAGGTAATCTTTATTCTCATACAAGCTGTGACTTTCCGTTCTTTCTCCTCTGTTTTTCCCCTCTGTTCTTTCCCCCCTGGTAAGAACTGTGTACTCTCCGCCTCCAGTGACCGACATGATCTTGTCAATCCCTGGCGATGTTATATGTAACGTCCTTCTAAGCATAAAGAGCCCGCTCTCAAGTGTTTAAAATAATATTTCTCGAAATATCTGGACAAAATAATGTTAGCTGCCAACAGTAGCTAGCCTAAATCTACATGGCTCCAATACACATTTTATTTTCACTACCTGGAGATAACAGAGCACCGCACTCTAGGGCAGCTTCTTCCACGTTATTATCAAATTTGTGAACTAACCGTTCAGAAGCTAGGGATGTATTCCTGTTTTCTCAATTTATCTTTTCACCTATTTACGTCTACCCCATCAATGACATCGCACTTTCACTAAGGAACTGCTGCGCTGCAATGTGCGAAATGCATTCTGCACTCTGTATCTCCACCTTTGCTCCATCTGTTCTTGAGTTTCAATTGATTCTATCTGTGTGTGGTATATCTGATCTGTTTAGATTAATGCAAAACCAAGCTTTTCACAGTACTTCGGTAGATGTGACGTTAATGCACGTGCAGTTAAAATGAATGAATGACTGAAGAGTTGGTGCAAGGATCTGAGATTCAGATATTGGGACAATTTGGATCTTTACAGGGATGGATGTGACCAGGAGACTAACAGCTGGTGGGCAGTTTTGAAAGTGCTGCAAAGGAGGGTTTAAACTGTTTGGCTGGGGCACATAATCCAAAGTTGTATTCAGACAGTTTGAACTGCGATGTCAATTCATGAGCAGTTAGTGACCAATAACGACAATTCAATTAGCTTTGAAACCCGATGAAAACAACAGTTCCGGCCTTAAATGTAAATTTGTAAATTGGGTGTTGGAAGTCCACCTTTGACAGTACGAGATAGGAACAGTCATTGGAATAAGTCGTATGTGGGCAAAGGGACGTCTGAAGGGGGACTTTTTAAATTGTGATTGTGAGATTTCAAGATATGATAGTTAGTGAAGTACAAGTAAGGAACCCAGGATGATGAGAGAAATTGAGGCTCTGGTTCTGTAGAATATGATAGAGTAGAGTATGGCCTTCAGTAGCCAGCTTGCAGGAGTTGGGGAAATGCGAGGAAACCAGCTTGGTGGAGAAAGGGATAGGAGGAAGTTAACCTGGGGTAGTATGTGATTGGAAGTAGCCATCTTGGGGGAGTAAGGGATGGGAGGTAGCCAACTTGGGGGTGGGTTAAGTGTTTTGAGGTAGCCAGTTCGGGGAATAAGGTAAGGGAGGTAGCCAGCGTGGGGGATTAAGGGATGGGTGGAAGCCAGCTTGGGGTGTAAAATATGGGACATAGACAATTTGGGGGAGTAAGGGATTACTCCAGCTTGCAGGAGTAAGGGGAATGTGAGGAAGCCAGGTTGGGGAAGAAAGGGATGCAAGGAAGCCACCTTGGGGGAATAAAGAATGGGTCGTAGCCAGCTTGGGGAGTAAGAAATGTGTGCTAGCCAGCTTGGAGATTACAGAGGGATGGGAGGCAGCCAGCTAGCGGAGTAAGGAATGGGCGGTAGCCAGCTTGGGGAGTAAGAAATGGGTGGTAGCCAGCTGTGAAATGTGTGGTAGCCAGAAATGTGTGGTAGCCAGCTTGGGGAGTAAGGGTTGGTAGGCAGCCAGCTTGGGCGAGTAAGGAATTCGAGGTAGCCAGCTTGGGCGCGTACGGGATGGGAGGTAGCCAGCTTGGGGGTTTCTAGAAGAATGCAAGGTAGTCAGCTTGGGGAGTAAGGGATGGGATGTATCCAGCTTTCATGAGGAAGGGGAATGTGAGGAAGTCAGGAGGGTGAGGAATGTGAGGAAATTAGGAGGGGGAGGATGCAGTGTGGAGGGTGAATAGAGGGTTCAGGAGCGTGAGGATGAGGTGTGGAGGGTGAGGATGGTGTGTGGAGGTTGAAGAGAGGGTTCAGGAGAGGGCGGTGGAGTGTGGAGGGTAAGAGACGGTTTAGGAGGGTGGAGTGGGGAGGGTTCAGGAGGTTGTGGACGGTGTCGAGAGGGCTCAGCAGGGTGGGGACAGGATAGGTGGATGACAGCTTGGTGCCAGATGGGGTGACTGTGGGCAATGTGAGGCCATCCTCGCCAGCAGACAATTCAGCAATGCTGTATTCTGTGAATGTTTTTGTACTATTATATAATGAACATGTTGTTTGGCTGCAGCAGCACCAAGAGTATTAGATAACATTTATTGACATAAATAAGGAATAATATTGCATCAAGTTTCATCAGACTGGGTTGCCGTTTGTAACTAGACCGATGCTCAGTCTCTGTTCTTTAATGTTTAGATGAATGAGGGATGACCTGAATGAAATGTCCATGGATTGGATGTATGCCGGGCGGTATGTTATGCTGCATGTAAGAATATAATTGTTCCATTGTACATGTGAGAATTTAACACTCTTGACTCCTAGTTATTCCCCTGTGTGAAGAGTCCAGATCCAGGGGCCAGAATCTGTGACTGGGGTGGTGGTCGGTGTGTTCCTGGGGTGGCTTGTTTCTGACTCTGAGGAACGTTGGAACAATGGCTGCCCAGCTCCACCCAGTGTAAATGTGCTTGGGGTTCTTGTCTTCATCACTGTGTCTTCCAGTGGTACCTCCATCCCCCAGGTACCGTTGGTCATTTGTCGTTTCAATACATTGAGGACAGAGGAAGCCAATTATTCGACCCACAGTGTCTTTGCCGGTTGTGCAAGAGTTCATCGGTCAGATCCCACCTTCTGATAACCAGTCTTCAAGCACACATTTTAGTGTATACGTTTCTTCAAAGGTAATTTTTGCTGAGTTCCAGATCTGTGCTGATCCTGTGGTGGGAGAAAAGTTTCACCAGGTCTACAATCTTTCAGCTAATTCCTGTATCACCGTGCTACCCTGTATTCGACCGAATTACTCAGGGGAAGGGTCCTCCTCCTTTCGTCCCTCATCTCATTACTCTATACACCTCAATTGATGCTCTCGTGAAATTTAGCCTTTCCTATAATTTATCAAAGTTCCAAATACAGTTAATAATTTCCAAACTTATTCCAATTAACCAACTAACAGCCGGTGACTTTGCCAATGGTAACCTTTCTTGGAATTAGAAATGAGTGGTTTAACTTGTTTCTACGTGTCGGAACAGCATTTGTTTTATTTGAGCAGAAGTTCTGAGCAGCCAGCCAATTCCACCCATGACATGTGACATGTTCTGTTTGGGGGAGAGAGTTCACCATTTGGACTCATCGATATTTTAAAGTACAGGTGGTTTGCAACCTAAATGGGAACTTGAGGTTGTGTTTTCCGGTTTGAGTTTAGACCTGCCGCTTCTGTGGGTTTGGTATTAGACCTGAAGCATCTGTGGGTTTGAGTTTAGACCTGCAGCATCTGTGGGTTTGAGTTTAGACCTGCAGCATCTGTGGGTTTGATATTAGACCTGCAGCATCTGTGGGTTTGAGTTTAGACCTGCAGCATCTGTGGGTCTTTATTCCATATTTGTCGGATCTGTGGGTCTTTGTTTCAGATTTGTAACATCTGCAGGTCTTTGTTCCAGACCTGCAGCAGCTGCAGATCTTTATTTAATACCTGTTGCATCTCCGGGTTTAATTTCGTACCTGCAGCATCTGTGGGTCATTATTTCAGATTTGCAGCGTCTGCGGGTCTTTGTTTCACATTTGCAGCATCTGTGAGTGCACATTTTTATCATCCTCTGGTCATAGCGGAGACTGTGATCCTAGGAGAAGGAGCCGCAGAAGCGGAAAGGCTTATTTAAGGATTTACGATATGCAACACAGAATGCGTTTTGTACAATAATGAAAGGATAACAAACGAGTTGAGACTATCGGGAATGCGAATGTAAATACGAAATTTACACAAATCTGTTGACCACTGTAGGATGACGTGACTTTTGCAACCAGTTTTTTTGGGCATGGAAATTAAAAACAAATATTGCTATTCCAGAAGATCTGAAGAAACAAGAGAAAATGCTGCCATGCCGGAAACACTCAGCAGTTTGAGCAGCATTGGATTACAGTCCCAGTTCTGATAATGGATCATCCACCATTGCACTTTCACAGTTTTCTGCATCCACTATTTTAATCAATAAAGTAAATACACATTGTCTTTATTACACTGGTAACAAATGCTAGTCATTTGTACTTGGCCAGATCACACACAACGGTAAGATAAACAAATACGTTTGATTTAGATGCTAGAGGTTGTTTAAAGGTAAGGAGAGATAACCTGTCCACAGTTGGGATGGTTCAGGTCCAGAAGTTGTACCATTTAATGCAGAATTGTATTTTTCAGCTATAATAATAGAGAATGTCCGCAAGATAGCAAAGGATAATCCCCGTTTGTTGAGGATGTATCAGTTGGTGAGCTGAGTGTTGAGAGGAACAGATGATTGTTCAACAGTTCAGTAGTTCAATATGTAATTGTACAGTGAAATTCTTAAAGCACATATTACACATGCAGTCATCGCCATTTTCAACGTCCAAATCAGATCCGCCTGCGAGCTCGATGTCCTGGTGCAGTTCCTGTGAACTGACTTCCCTCACCTCACCCATCTTTGTCCCGTGGGCCGCCTCCACCTACTTTGAATGGCTGTAGGCATGAACCCAGTTCACCCTCCTACTGGGCCACTCCTCGCGCCTGACGTCTCCAGCTCCCTCCCGGAAACTCCGTCCGATGAACCTTTGGGCGGATTTGGGCAACGTCCTGTAGAGATGAGACGGATGATTATCCTGTTAAGTGGGACTGGTGGTGGGACTGCAGACATGACCTGACATCATGGAGACCCTGCAGAGTCCAGCCCTGGGATATAATCCTTCTATTCTGGAATGAGAACTCCAGGGATGTGGTGGAATGTGCCATGGGAGCAGTGGGGGTTACAGATTTGGGACGTTTGCGGTTGGCCCATGAAATGGTTTAAATCCCGGTGCAGCTCGTGGGGAATTTGGCAATGGGTAACATGGTGGTGTGGAAGCTTTTGTCCTGGATGGCAGGGTTGTGGGAAGAATAGGGCCAGCAGAGTGTGATAGTAATTCCCCATCAGTGGGTATTTTTCCTCTTTCTCTGTGAGTTGAAGCCTCCAAACAGGTGAGGTGTGGATGTTGGGGATTGGCCGTGTTTGGTCTGGAATAGTGATACGGTGATCAGGTGTTTGAAAGCTTCAGGCATCTGGCACTAATGATGAATTGCTGCCTTGGATAGATCAGACAAAGTCGTATGAATGACAGGGCAGACACGAAGAGCTAGTTGGTCTATTTTTCTTGTTTGTTAATTTGCTGGGGTACACCTTGTTTGGATGGGGGTGTTTTTCACATCTCCGCTGCACTGTAATGCTGTTTGTTGGTTTACAAGGCAATTTATTCCTTCACATTCAATTGTCACCTGATGGTTCTGTTATTATTGTTAATCCAGAGCTACAGAGTTTGTGACCGTCTGTCGACATCATGGCTGAAGGTGGTAACTGGGGAGGTGCCTCAGTGGCCTCTACATCAAAGGAACAAAAAGGTTTGTGAGCCTTCTGTGACATATATATGATGCTCTGACAGTGGGTGTACACCTGATGCAAGAAAATGAGGCTCACACAGAAGTGGGAATAGGTAAGGGGGTGAGCACAGAGAGGTGACATCTACAGGGACAACACCATCACAGGTGGGCGGATGCAGGAATTGTCTGATAATTCAGCACTCTTTTTGGAAACAAATGATCTGAGTTGCCGCAAATGTTAATCTGAGGAAAGACATTCTTGCCATAGAGGGAGTACAGAGAAGGTTCACCAGACTGATTCCTTGGATGTCAGGACTTTCATATGAAGAAAGACTGGATAGACTCGGTTTGTACTCGCTAGAATTTAGAAGCTTGAGGGGGGATCTTATAGAAACTTACAAAATTCTTAAGGGGTTGGACAGGCTAGATGCAGGAAGATTGTTCCCGATGTTGGGGAAGTCCAGGACAAGGGGTCACAATTTAAGGATAAAGGGGAAATCTTTTAGGACCGAGATGAGGAAAACTTTTTTCACACAGAGAGTGGTGAATCTCTGGAATTCTCTCCCGCAGAAGGTAGTTGAGGCCAGTTCATTGGCTATATTTAAGAGGGAGTTAGATGTGGCCCTAGTATGGAGAGAAGGCAGGTACAGGATACTGAGTTGGATGATCAGCCATGATCATATTGAATGGCGGTGCAGGCTCGAAGGGCCGAATGGCGTACTCCTGCACCTATTTTCTATGTTTCTATGTTTCTATGTTAAGCCAGAATATCAGAGTCCAGAATCGGATTATGCGTAGAAATGTGTCTTTGACCCGTCTGCCTCCTGTCAATTCCTCCACACTAATCCCATTTATGAGCACTTGGTCTGTCGCCTACTATCAATGTACAGTTTGAAAGGACATCCTACAATGTTGTGACAGAGTACCTGCCTCCAAAACCACCTCAGGCAGCGTGTACCAGACTGCAGCCATCACTGCTGAAAGATTCTTCCTGAAAGATCATCCTCCAAACCTCAAGATCCCCCCATTAAATCGATTCCCCCTAGTGTTAGGAATTTCAACTATGGAGATAACTATTTTTTCCATCAACGCTAATTTTCTCACAGTATTCTGTACCTCTATCAGATCACTGCACTGTCAAGGAAGACGACTTAAATCACTCCAGTCTGCTGATAATTGAAATATTAATTTCCGAGGAATATCCTGAATCTCCTCTGCATCGTCTCCAGTACAAAGGCATCCTTCCCACAGTATGGAGATCAGAATTTCACACACTCCTCCAACTTAAAGCTTAATTAGTTCCCTATAAATGTGTATCAAGCTCTCCCTGCACTTACATTCAATGCTGCAGCTAATGACAAGAATGTTAAATGCTGTCTTGGTGTGCTGCTGACTTTAGGGATCTATGGGTTTGTACGGGTATTTCTCAGTGGTCTCGAGGTCCTTGCAATTCCTGGCGAATATCCTAGTTTTATTTACCCGTCCAACATGCGTCACCTCACCCACATCAGGATTAAACTTGAAATGTAATTTCTCCGCCTAACATGTGGACTAATCATCCGCAAATACTGGTTCAAATCCAGTTGCGGCGGTAGAAATATATAGTCAAGTGATCAGAATGTTGGCAGATAATTGAAATGCCAAAATCAGGAATACTTAGAACAAAATTATCAGATTATCGCAAAGTAACAAGCATCCAAAAAGTAACAAGCTTCCAATTTCTGGCTTAGCATACAAAATATTATATTGGACTAGACCAAGGGGGGCCAGTTGGGTCAAGTCAAGTCAAGTTTATTTGTCACATACACATACGAGATGTGCAGTGAAATGAAAGTGGCAATGCTCGCGGACTTTTGTGCAAAAGACAAACAACCAAACAAATTATAAACACAATCAGAACACACATATTCTATTACATAATAAATAATGGAAGGAAAAACGTTCAGTAGAGTTAGTCCCTGGTGAGATAGGCGTTTACAGTCTGAATGGCCTCTGGGAAGAAACTCCTTCTCAACCTCTCCGTTCTCACCGAATGGCAACGGAGGTCCTGTCCCCTCAACACGTGGTCGGAGGGGGGGGGGCGGCATGCAGCGTCACACACACACTAACCACCCCCTACACACATGGCTACCCCACGCGATACTTTAAACTAGAACGGTTGGGGGGAGCGACTCAAATAGAGAAAGCTAGTAGACAGTGTGTGAGGCAGGAGGCAGATAAGGGAAGCACTCAGACCCAACCTGCAGGGGGGGGGGGGGAGAAGAAAAAATAATAATAAACAGAGAATAAGAGGTGGTGGGTTTCTTAAATGTGTGAACAGAGAGACAGAGGGGTGTAAACCGAGGGTTGAAGCAATTGGTAGCAATGTGAAAAGTGAAAGTGGCAGGCAGACAAATCCAGGGCAAAAATCAAAAAGTTCAATTTTTCAACATAATTGTATAAGGGGTAAGAGTGTTATAAAAACAAGCCTGAAGGCTTTGTGTCTCAATGCAAGGAGCATTCGTAATAAGGTGGATGAATGTGCAGATAGCTATTAATAATTATGATATAATTGGGATCACGGAGACATGGCTCCAGGTTGACCAAGGCTGGGAGCTGAACATCCAGGGATATTCAATATTCAGGAGGGATAGACAGAAAGGAAAATGAGGTGGGGTAGCGTTGCTGGTTAGAGGAGATTAACGCAATAGAAAGGAAGGACATTAGCTTGGAGGTTGTGGAATCGATATGGGTAGAGCTTCGAAACACTAAGCTGCAGCAAACGCTAGTGGGAGTTGTGTACAGGTCACCGAACAGAGTAGTGGAGTTGAGGATGGCATCAAACGGGAAATTTGAAACGCGTGCAACAAAGGTAAAACAGTTATAATGTGTGAGTTCAAGCTACATATAGTTTGGGTGAATCAAATTGGCAAGGGTGCTGAGGAAGAGGATTTCTTGGAATGTATGCGGGATAGTTTTCTAAACGAACATGTAGACGAACCAACGAGAGAGCAGGCTATTCTAGACTGGGTTTTGAGTAATGTGGAAGGGTTAGTTAGCAGTCTTGTTGTGCGTGGCCCCTTGGGCAAGAGTCACCATTATATGGTTGAGTTCTTCATTAGGATGGAGAGTGACATTGTTAATTCAGAAACAAGGGTTTTGAACTTAAAGAAAGGTAACTTTGAGGGTATGAGACGTGAATTGGCCAACATTGACTGGCAATTGATTCTTAAAGGGTTGACGGTGGATATGCAATGGAAGGCATTTAAATATTACATGGATGAACTACAACAATTGCTCATCCCAGTTTGGCAAAATAATAAATCAGGGATGCGTGGATAACAGGGGAAATCAGGGATAGTATCAAAACAAAAGATGAAGATTACAAATTAGCCAGAAAAAAGCAGCCTACCAGAGGACTGGGAGAAATTCAGAGTCCAACAGAGGAGGTCTACGGGCTTAATTAGGAAAGAGAAATGGATTATGAAGGAAAACTGGCCGGGAACATAAAAACTGACTGCAAAAGTTTTAATATATATAGGAAGAGAAAGTGATTAATTAAACAAATGTTGGTCCATTGCAGTCAGAAACAGGTGAATTGATCATGGAGAACAAGGACATGGCAGACCAATTGAATAACTACTTTTGTTCTGTCTTCACTAAGGAAGACATAAACAATCTGCCGGAAATAGCAGGGGACCGCGGATCAAAGGAGATGGAGGGACTGAGCGAAATCCAGGTTAGCCGGGAAGTGGTGTTAGGTAAATTGAATGGATTAAAGGCTGATAAATTCCCAGGGCCAGATAAGCTGCCTCCCAGAGTACTTCAGGAAGTAGCCCCAGAAATAGTGGATGCATTAGTGATAATTTTTCAAAACTCCTTAGATTCTGGAGTAGTTCCTGAGGATTGGAGGGTAGCTAATGCAACCCCACTTTTTAAAAAGGGAGGGAGAGATAAAACGGGGAATTACAGACCAGTTAGTCTAACATCGGTAGTGGGGAAACTGCTAGAGTCAGTTATTAAAGATGGGATAGCAGCACATTGGGAAAGTGGTGAAATCATTGGACAAAGTCAGCATGGATTTACGAAAGGTAAATCATGTCTGACGAATCTTATGGAATTTTTCGAGGATGTAACTAGTAGAGTGGATAAGGGAGAACCAGTGGATGTATTATATCTGGACTTTCATAAGGCTTTCGGCAAGCTCCCACATAAGAGATTAGTATACAAACTTAAAGCAAACGGTATTGGGGGTTCAGTAATGATGTGGACAGAGAATTGGCTGGCAAACAGAAAGCAAAGAGCAGGAGTAAACGGGTCCTTTTCGGAATGGCATGCAATGACTAGAGGGGCACAGCAAGGCTCAATGCTGGGACACCAGCTATTTACAATATATATTAATGATTTGGACGAGGGAATTGAATGCAACATCTCCATGTTTGCGGATGACACGAAGCTGGGGGGCAGTGTTAGCTGGTTGGAGGATGCTAGGAGGCTGTAAGGTGACTTGGATAGGCTGAATGAGTGGGAAAATGCATGGCAGATGCAGTATAATGTGGATAAATGTGAGGTTATCCACTTTGGTGGCAAAAACAGGAGAGTAGACTATTATCTAAATGGTGGCCGATTAGGAAAAGGGTAGATGCAACGAGATCTGGTTGTCATGGTACACCAGTCATTGAAAGTAGGCATGCAGGTGCAGCAGGCAGTGAAGAAAGCGAATGGTATGTTAGCATTCATAGCAAAAGGATTTGAGTATAGGAGCAGGGATGATCTACTGCAGTTGCACAGGGTCTTGGTGAGACCACACCTGGAGTATTGCGTACAGATTTTGTCTCCAAATCTGAGGAAATACTTTCTTGCCATAGAGGGAGTACAGTGAAGGTTCACCAGACTGATTCCTGGGATGTCAGGACTTTCATATGAAGAAAGACTGGATAGACTCGGCTTGTACTCGCTAGAATTTAGAAGATTGAGTGGGATCTTATAGAAACTTACAAAATTCTTAAGGGCTTGGCCAGGCTGGATGCAGGAAGATTGTTCCCGATTTTGGGGAAGTCCAGGACAAGGGGTCACAGTTTATGGATAAAGGGGAAATCATTTCGGACCGAGATGAGAAAAAACATTTTTTATACAGAGAGCGGTGAATCTCTGGAACTCTCTGCCACAGAAGGTAGTTGAGGCCAGTTCATTGGCTCTATTTAAGAGGGAGTTAAATGTGGCCCTTGTGGCTAAAGGAATCGGGGGTATCGAGAGAAGGCAGATACAGGATACTGAGTTAGATGGTCACCCTGATCATATTGAATGGCGGTGCAGGCTCGAAAGGCCAAATGGCTTAATCCTACATCTATTTTCTATGTTTCTATGTTTCTATATTAATATTGTTCATTTGCGCCTTTTACCCCATAACCGCCCAATCCACTGACGCATAGCCCCCAACTCGCAGGCGCGTCTAGAGAGGGAGGGGGTTAGAGAGTGAGGGCTGAGAGAGGAGGGGGGCGAGAGGAGGGAGGAGAGAGAGAGGAAGGGGAAGACGAGGGGGGAGAGAGGAGGGGGGGGACATGGGGAGGGGATAGTGAGGAGGATTGGAGAGAGAGGAGGGAGGGGGAGAGAGGAGGGAGGGTGAAAAAGAAGAGAGAGGATGGGGAGTGAGAGAGGAGGGGGGGAGGGAGGGTGAGAGAGGAGGGGGGGAGAGGAGGGGGAGAGGAGTGGAGCGGGGAAGCAGCTCGCTGGGACCCGAGCGAGGCTCGGAGCGATCTGAGGACTGTCAAAACAGCAGAGGGCGGACTTCTGGTGGCGCCATGCTGGACTAGCAGTCGCACCATTTAGCTCCGCTGCTGAAAATTCGCGATTTTTCGCGTTAAAATCGTGTCTGGACGTCGGGACCGATTCAAAAACTTACCGGAGCCCCTGGACATCGCGCTGATGACGTCATCAGTAAGCGCTGTGAATTAAACGGAAGATAAAGGCTTTTAATGAAAAAAACTCTCCAGCTCAGAGCCCTCATGGTTCAACTACCAAAATGTTATAATTGGAGGAGTCTTCAACTGTGTTTTTGACCCGTACTTAGATAAATCGATGCAAAAACAAAGAGGTATTATTAAATCTAAAACTAGTGAACTCTTAAATACATACACAAAAAATACAAATATAACAGACGTTTGGAGGATCGCGAATCCGACTGGAAGGGAATACTCGTTTTATTCAACGGTACACAAAACATACTCACGTATAGATTATTTCCTAGTGGATACAAAACTAATCCCTTACACTATGAACCCTAAATATCACACCAATACGATTTCAGATCACTCCCCGCTAACTTTATTTTTAAAACTGGAAGGAATGTCTACGAATAAATCGTTCTGGAGGTTTAACTCGCAAATTTTAAAAGACCCACAAGGGAGTATATATCTAAAAAAACAATTGACTTATTTTTTGAGACAAATGATGCACCAGACATATCGTCCACTTTACTATGGGAATCCTTCAAAGCATTTATTAGAGGAGTCATTATCTCATACCAAGCTTTTCAAAACAAAAAGAATAAGAACGAACAAAGACACTTAGAAGAACAAATCAGACAACTACATATAGATAATGCTAAAGATCCAACTATGGATAAACATAATAAAATATTAATGTTGAAATTTAAACTAAATAAGTTATTATCAGAGAAAGTTATAAGACTATTCCAAATTACAAAACAGGAACACTTTGAATTTGGGGATAAACCCCACAAATTTCAGCACGCCAACTGAAAAAACGGGAAAAAGACCACGCAATTTTAAAGATAAAATCAGATAGAGGGGAATTATTAACACTACCAAATGATATCAATAAAATATTCGCTCAATTTTACCAGAATTTATACACATCCAAAACGCTGACAGATAATAATAAAGTTTCAAAGTTCTTGGACAATTGTAATCTTCCAAACTAGAATTGAAGGAACAAGAGAAACTGGGAGCACAAATTACATCTAAGGAAATAGAAGACACAATAAGCACACTAAAGAATGGAAAAACACCAGGACCAGACGGATTCAGCAACGAATTTTATAAATGTTTTTACGACAGTTACACCACGTCTACAGAAAATGTATACATACGCTTTTAAAAAACAAACCCTACCTGAAACACTAGCAGAATCAACGATTACATTAATACTTAAAAAAGATAAAGACATAGAAGAACCAGGCTCATATAGAGCTATTGCACTGTTAAATACGGATCAAAAAATATTAGCGAAAAGACTAGCTAGAAGTCTAAGACTATGTTAGTAAATTAATAAACGAGGATCAAACGGGATTTATACCCAAGAGACACTCATTTAATAACCTGAGACGTCTGCTTAACATAATGCATTCACACAAACCTCAAGAACAAGAGTTATCAATCATTTCATTGGACGCAGAAAAAGCATTTGATCAAGTAGTATGGGATTATATGATTAAAGTATTGCAAAAATTTCAAATGGGAGAGAACTTCATCGCATGGATAAAATTATTATATAACAAACCTACGGCTAGAATAATAACTAATAATATACTATCTACAAATTTCCAATTATCAAGGGGCAATAGAAAAGGATGTTCATTATCACCGCAGTTATTTGCTCTGGTAATTGAACCTTTAGCTGAAAAAATCCGAACACACCCGGGTATTTACGGTTATGATACAAAATATTCAAATAACATAATATCTTTATATGCAGACGATGTACTACTGTACATCACAAAACCCCAAATTAATATGGATAGTTATATGGACGGGAAAGGAATGGAGGGTTATGGTCTGAGGGCAGGTATATGGGACTAGGGGAGAATACGGGTTCGGCACGGACTAGAAGGGTCGAGATGGCCTGTTTCCGTGCTGTGATTGTTATATGGTTATAATATACCAAACATACTAAATCTAATTGAGGACTTTGAATCTTTCTCAGGATACAGAATAAACTGGAACAATAGTGAAATTATGTCGATAAAACCAAAAGACTCAACACATCTCTTAAAATTCCCCTTTAAAATAGCCACAGAAAAATTTAAATATTTGGGAATTGAAATTACTAGAAACTATCATGCTATGTTTAATGCCAATTATAGTCCCTTACTTAAGAAACTAAATAGTCTAATCAAATTCTGGAAAACGCTCCCGATGACTTTAATAGGTCGAATAAATGCTATAAAAATGATCTTTCTACCACAAATCCTATATCTATTTCAATCAATACCTATATATCTTCCAAATAAGTTTTTCAAAAAACTAGACTCAGACATTACAAATGTTATATGGGACTATAAATCCCACAGAATACAAAGAACACACCTTAGTAAACCCAAAGAGCTGGGTGGTCAATCGCTCCCTAACTTTATGTACTATAATTGGGCAGTAAATATTAAAAATATGATTCACCTGCTGGACAATTCTGCCCAGCAGGTGAACTGGATTGTAATGGAGAAAGAGAGGACTGCTCTCTGTGTAATATAGGAGCGACTCTCCTTTCACCAATGAATCTGAATAACAAAAATTACAATAGAAATCCAATCATACATAGTGCAATTAGAACTTGGAAACAAATAAAACAGAATCTAAAATTAAGAAATCTATCTCTTTTAATGCCAATAGTCAATAATCCGTTGTTTAAACCTTCTACTATAGATAAATCATTTACACAATGGGAAAGAATAGGAATCAAAACGCTCGGAGACTTGTATGAATACGGAAAATTATTATCATTTCAACAATTACAACTGAAATATAATTTGAGAAATAATCAATATTTTAAATATCTTCAATTGTTGTAACTATCTGAAAAAAATACACAAAAGACTTTCATAACATGCCTCCAGACTTACTGGACGAAGCAATGAAGACAAAGGGCGAATCAGCAAACCTAATATCATACTTATACAACACTATTTTAAATATAGAAATACCTACAACTGATGGTATTAGAAGAGACTGGGAACAAGAACTAGCTATAAAATTTTCAAAAGAGAGCTGGGATAAACACTTACTATATGTGCATAAATGCTCGATCAACGTACGACATACTCTAATTCAATTCAAAACATTACATAGACTATACTATTCAAAAACAAAAATAAATAAACCTTTCCCTAACGTCTCACCCATTTGTGATAAATGTGAGTCTCATGAAGCTACCATAGCGCACTCTTTTGTTATTGTAAAAAAATCCAAAAATTCTGAAACGAAATATTTGAAATCTTCACAAAACTATTTAAAATAAAACTCATACCAAAAGCAGAATGGATTATTTTTGGAATAACGGAAGGTAGCCCTGAACTAAACGTGTTTCAAAAGAATTTACTTAATTACGGGCTAATAATGGGGGGAAAAGCTTATACTCAAGTTCTGGAAAAATGCTCCTATACAAACAATAAAAATGTGGATTTCAAACAAATTCGAAACATTACATCTGGAAGAGATGAGACTCCTCCTAGCAAGGCAAAGCAGAGCACTTCCAAAAGACGTGGTCTGCGTTTATGGACTTATTACAAGCATAAGGTGCAATAGTAATTCAAAAAATAAATGGTGCCAGGATCTGGTAATGGGGGGTGAAAATATGGTTGGTATATCCCTTTTTGCGGAGTTTTTTTAAATAAAAACTATAATCTATAGTTCTATTTCGGGTCTATTTCTTAACTTTCTTCTCTAACTCCTTTTCTAATGGGCTTTCTTTTCCCAACACGTCCCTGCACATTCACGACTCTTTCTCACTTTCCTTCTTTTATTTCTATCTTTTTTAAAGTTCAAAAAATGAAGGGGTACAACAAATGTAATGAGGTATATGTGGTGTGTATTACTGCAACTTATTGTACTTCCAATAAAAATAAAATTAAAAAAATTAATTAAAAAAAGAACTGCGGAGGTCCTGCCGATCGTGGCTTCCTCGAGGGGAAGCCCACCCACCAGCGTGACAGACAAATGGGAGGGGGAGGGGGAGACTGAGAGGAGGTCGGCCCCTCTGACGGCCGCCGCGACCACTTTTCCACCGCACTTGTCCGCGCTGCGATAACGACCGCCGCCGCCTTGTTGTAGAATTTCATGGAGCCCAGTGGAGCGCGCAGCATGAATTCAGCACGTGTTTAGCGGTTTTAATCCAGAGCCGTGTAGGGGTGGGGCGGCTGGACCACGTAACTCGCAGCTCGTGGTATAGAGTGGCCACCAGACTGCGTGATGAAACTTCTGCGCAGCTAGCCGCGAGGAGCAGAGGCATTGGGACGTCATCCAACTCGCTTCAGCACGTTAGATTTTCACTATTTGCAAAACCCACCCACACTATCCTCTCCTTCCTGAACTCTGCGCACCCTCTCTACTCTCCTGTTCCGCTCTGCACCCTCCACGTCCAGGCCCTGCCCACCTGTTCCCTCTCTACACCCTCTCCAATCTCCTGAACCCTCTTTACATCCCCTCCATTCTCATGAACCCTCTCTGCACCCTCCACCCCATCAAATAATGAAATGCCTGGATAAAGTGGATGTGGAGAGGATGTTTCCACCAGTGCGAGAGTCTAGGACCAGATGGCATAGTTGCAGAATAAGACGTACCTTTAGAATGGAGACTAGACTAAGTGGGACCAGTTGGTTCCCATGTTCACACGGGATGGCTGGACCCCAACGCAATATTCCACCTCTCCACCAATTCCAATATTGGTGGTCAGTGGGGGGGGGGGGGCTTTCTGGAGAGCTAGTATGGGTGTTGTGGGCAGAAGGGACTGGTTTCCAGAGGGTTAGTATGGACATTTTGGGCCAACTGCATTCTTGGGCTGGCAGCTCAGTCACTCAAGCCAGGTGTGCTGGCAGCTCACACACTCACGGCTATTCCACTTCAAGCAGGTTGCAAGGCCACCAAATTCAATTACAGTTGTATACCACTTCAAGCAGGGTGCAAGGCCACCAAATTCAAGTGCCGTTTTATACCGCTTCGAGCAGGGTGCAAGGCCATCAAATTCAAGTGCAGTTTCATACCATTTCAAGCAGGATACAAGGCCACCAAATTCAAGTGCAGTTACATACCATTTCAAGCAGGGTGCAAGGCCATCAAATTCAAGTGCATTTTCATGCCATTTCAAGCAGGGTGCAAGGCCACCAAATTCAAGTGCAGTTTCATACCATTTCAAGCAGGGTGCAAGGCCACCAAATTCAAGTGCAGTTTCATACCATTTCAAGCAGGGTGCAAGGCCACCAAATTCAAGTGCAGTTTCATACCATTTCAAGAAGGGTGCAAGGCCATCAAATTCAAGGGCAGTTTCATACTGGGGAGATGCAGGAAAAGGGGAGATGCAGCGAGACCTGGGTGTCATGGTACACCAGTCATTGAAAGTAGGCATGCAGGTGCAGCAGGCAGTGAAGAAAGCGAATGGTATGTTAGCTTTCATAGCAAAAGGATTTGAGTATAGGAGCAGGGAGGTTCTACTGCAGTTGTACAGGGTCTTGGTGAGACCACACCTGGAGTATTGCGTACAGTTTTGGTCTCCAAATCTGAGGAAGGACATTATAGCCATAGAGGGAGTGCAGAGAAGGTTCACCAGACTGATTCCTGGGATGTCAGGACTTTCATATGAAGAAAGACTGGATAGACTTGGCTTATACTCGCTAGAATTTAGGAGATTGAGAGGGGATCTTATAGAAACGTACAAAATTCTTATGGGGTTTGACAGGCTAGATGCAGGAAGATTGTTCCCGATGTTGGGGAAGTCCAGGACAAGGGGTCACAGCTTAAGGATAAGGGGGAAATCCTTTAGGACCGAGATGAAAAGAAACTTTTCACACAGAGAGTGGTGAATCTCTGGAACTCTCTGCCACAGAGGGTAGTTGAGGCCAGTTCATTGGCTATATTTAAGAGGGAGTTAGATGTGGCCCTTGTGGCTAAAGGGATCAGGGGGTATGGAGAGAAGGCAGGTACGGGATACTGAGTTGGATGATCAGCCATGATCATATTGAATGGCGGTGCAGGCTCGAAGGGCCGAATGGCCTACTCCTGCACCTATTTTCTATGTATCTATGTATCTATGTATTTCAAGCAGGGTACGAGGCCACCAAATTCAAGTGCAATTTCATATCATTTCAAGCAGGATACAAGGCCACCAAATTCAAGTGTAGTTACATACCATTTCAAGCACGATGCAAGGCCGCCAGATTCAAGTGCATTTTCATGCCATTTCAAGTAGGGTGCAAGTCCACCAAATTCAAGTGCAGTTTCATACCATTTCAAGCAGGGTGCAAGCCCACCAAATTCAAGTGCAGTTACATACCATTTCAAGCAGGGTGCAAGGCAACCAAATTCAAGTGCATTTTCATGCCATTTCAAGCAGGGTGCAAGGCCACTAAATTCAAGTGCAGTTTCACACCATTTCAAGAAGGGTGCAAGGCCATCAAATTCAAGCGCAGATTCATACCATTTCAAGCAGGGTGCAAGGCCACCAAATTCAAGTGAAATTTCATATCATTTCAAGCCGGGTGCAAGGCCACCAAATTGAAGTGCAATTTCATGCCATTTCAATCAGGGTGCAAGCCCACCAAATTCAAGCGCAGTTTCATTCCATTTCAAGCAGGGTACAAGGCCACCAAATTCAAATGCAGTTTCATACCATTTGAAGCGGGGTGCAAGGCCACCAAAGACAGCGAATCGTGACCTCTCCCTCCCCCATCTTGCTGATACTGAGCCACACGCACACACTTCCGGGCTGTATAGTCCTCCCCCTCTCATCGGAAGGGGCGTGGCCTTCAATTACGTGATTGGCAGGAGAGAGAATCTCAATATTTTTAAAATACCAATCACTCTTATTTTTCATCGATGGGAAAATCGATGAGCGGAGGGGGACTCGGAGTAAGATGGTCAAAAATCACAGCGGTACATAGTAGCATTTTTTTCTAAAATCAATATACAGCGCAAACATGAAGTGGTCAAGATTAGACTTTTAATTATATAGATTTTCAAACCACATTTTCATTTTCAAACCAATCACATTTTCATGTTCAAACCAACCACATTTGCATCTTCAAACCAACCACATTTGCATTTTCAAACCAACCACATTTGCATTTTCAGACTTCATTTTAATTTTCAAACTTAATTTTAATTTTCAAACTTCATTTTCATTTTCTAACTTTATTTTCAAACCACATTTCATTTTCAAACCACATTAAGGGCACTCACAGGCCAGTAAAACCACACTCACAGTTTAGTAGACATGTGTTCAGTGTTAGTCACATCTCAGAATGCGTCGTGACCTCTCCAGCGGCTGAGGCACGGACACACTTCCGGGTAGTATAGTCCCTCCCCCATCCCACTGGAAGGGGCGTGGCCTTCATGGCGTGATTGACAGGAGAGAGAATCTCAACAGTTTTAAACATTAGTAACTCTTTTATTTTTAATGGATGGGAAAAATCCTATTGACCTGACAGCTGGAGGGGGACTCTGAGTATGAAGGCCAAAAATCACAGCCGTAAGTGTTAGCGTTTTTTCTAAAATCAATATCCAGTGCAAACAGGAAGTGATCTCGTTTAAACGTTTAATTATATAGATTAAGGATTGGAGTATTTCAAGAAATACAGGTATTTCGATATCAAATTGGAAGGCCACGTGACAATTTAATTCTGGTTCCCTGTGCTGTTGCACAGTGGTGGTGATTAGAACTTCCTTCAATGTATTTTAGAACGGAGATGAGGAAACGCTTTTTCACCCCGAGAGTTGTGAATATGGGGAATTCTCTGCCACAGAAAGCAGTGGAGGCCAAATCACTGGATGCATTCAAGAGAGAGTTAGATAGAGCTCTTAAAAATGGTGGCGTCCGAGGATATGGGGATAGGGCAGGAACGGGGTACTGATTGGGAATGGTCAGCCATGATCACAGTGAGTGGCGGTGCTGGCTATGTGCCGAATGGCCTACATTTGCACGTATTGTCTATTTCCTGTGGCCCAGCGAGAAAACATTTTCCGGTGTGATAAATGGTGTGGGAGCGGGGACCGTTCACTACGAATACGTGATGGTAAAACTGCATGTTTTTCTCATGCACCCATGGAAATCTGAACTGAGGGCCAATGGTGAACGATTTGTCAGATGATGTTTTCCTTCCCCTCCTGTGTTCACAGATCCAAACTCTGCAATCTCTGCTTTCCTGTCAAACTGCGATGATCACCAGCTCTTACAGTTGACGAGATTCTACCGGGACCGATTGGAGCAGGCAATTGAAGAGAGTGTGGAGGGAGTTAGCCTCATGGTAATGGGCACGGATCACTTCACTGGGCAAGAGTGTCATGTAAGTGGAACGGACGCAGATTGTGTGTTACTTCTAAATTTAACACAGACTGAGAGAACCAATGTAATGAAATACCCGGGGCCCACGTGGATCAAACTCACAAAGGAGTGTGTGGATGCAGCAACACTGAGTTTGTAGTCGACCGACACCAGCTCACACCTCCAACATGTCATGGATTGTCCTGAATTCCCATGTTTAGCCACATTTGTGCATGTAACTTCCAGTGACATGACACCTCATTGTACTGCGAGTTCAGATTGTATTACATTTGTCTTCCAAGATGTTCCAAAAACTTGGCCCAAAGGCCCTAACAAGGGGCTGAGTAGTCCCAGTGCCTCCCGGCTTCCCGTGCCATCGTGTGACTCCGTTCTCAGTCCCTCTGGCCTTTCTCCTGCAGGGTAGCATAATTTGAAGAAACACTGCATGACTATTATCTCACCTTTAAAAAATGAATATTGTGCATGTGGGCATATTACATCATGCCTCGTGTTGCAGTTACCTTTTATTTGTGAGTATTTCACAGTTTCATAATTACAGCTGTGGAAACATAGAAGCATAGAAATGGGTGCACGAGTAGGCCATTCGGCCCTTCGAGCCTGCACCGCCATTCAATATGATCATGGCTGATCATCCAACTCAGTATCCTGTACCTGCCTTCTCCCCATACCCCCTGATCCCTTTAGCCACAAGGGCCACATCTAACTCCCTCTTAAATATAGCCAATGAACTGGCCTCAACTACCTTCTGTGGCAGAGAATTCCAGAGATTCACCGCTCTCTATGTGAAAAATATTTTCCTCATCGCGGTCCTGAAAGATTTCCCCCTTATCCTTAAACTGTGACCCTTGTTCTGGATTCGCCCAACATTGGGAACTTTTTTCCTGCATCTAGCTTATCCAGTCATTTTATAATTTTACACGTTTCTATAAGAACCCCCTCATCCTTCTCAACTACATTGAATACAAGCCTAGTCTTTTCAACCTTTCCTCATATGACAGTCCCGCCATCCCAGGGATCAATCTCGTGAACCAACGTGGCACTGCCTCAATCACAAGGATGTCCTTCCTCAAATTAGGAGACCAAAACTGTACACAATACTCCAGATGTGGTCTCACCAGAGCCATATACAACTGCAGAAGAAGTTGTAGCCAGCATCATGTCACTGGCTTCCCTTCGCTACCGGTCCCCCAGCTGACACCAGACCCCTCATTGTTTCCAGTAGTGACGTGTGCGCTTCCTGTAGTTAACCAGTCCTTACCCTGGGGAAGCTCAACATTGACCCTGTGGTAGTCAGACAGTGCTGGGTCAGTCGGTGGCCAGGGTAGGTCATTGCCAGTCTCATGATTGCACGGTGACATTGCTGCTCAGGGTCCTGTTCCGGAGTCGACTCTATTCTCCCGCTTGCTGCTTGCTTTCCTCAGCTCCTCAATATATTCCCCATTGTTGGCCTCCATTTCCCAAGAAGATTACGGAGAGTCAGTATGTCAAGGAGGGCACTCTCGAACTTCTACAGGTGCACAGTAGAGAGCATGCTGACTGGTTGCATCGTGGCTTGGTTCAGCAACTTGAACGTCCATGAGCGGAAAAGGATGCAAAAAGTAGTAAACACTATCCAGTCCATCATCGGCTCTGACCTCACCGCCATCTAGGGGATCTATCGCAGTCGCTGCCTCAAAAAGGCGGCCATCATCATCAACGTCCACATCTTCCTGGCCACACACTCATCGCTCCGCTACCAACGGGTAGAAGGTACAGGAGCCTGAAATCTGGTAATCCAGGTTCAGGAACAGCTACTTCCCCACCGCCAGCATGCTATTAAACTCGCCAACAAACAAACTCTGAACTATAACAGCCTTTTGCACTTTATCTGATGTATGTGTATATCGAACTGAACGGGTCTGCATTTATGCTTACAATATTCTGTTGTGCTGCAGCAAGCAAGAATTCCATTGTCCTATCTGGGACACATGACAATAAACTCTCTTGACTTGTTCATTACAGAAAGTGACTGAGCTCGCAGAGACGGGAAACCAAGCGGCCAGCTCCAAACTGCTCCTGAATCTGGTGATGGAGAAGGGTTCTGAGGCACGAACGGTGATGTGGGAATCCCTTGTGAAAATACGTCACACGCTACCGAAGCTGAGCAGAATATTGAAAGAGATACTGGCTCAAGGTTCGGCAACATTAGACTATTGTTAAATTTCCTGCTGTAAATGCTGCTGATCTTACAATATTGAAGAGAAAGGACGTCATACAAGTTAAGCACAAGATAGACACAAAATGCTGGAGTAACTCGGCGGGGCAGGCAGCATCTCAGGATGGAACGAATGGGTGACGTTTCATGTTGAGACCCTTCGGACTGAGTCAGGGTGTGGTAAATTCAGAGATAAGGAAGTGTCGGGTGCGAAAATGGACTACGAGGATGGAGATGAATGAAAATCTAGAATAGATCATTGTTAGCTCGGAGAAGGTAACAACAAAACAAACAGATAACATGTAATCAAGGACAGTCAGAATGGTCGGAGAACTGTGAAGGGAGAGGGATGGAGAGAGAGAGGGAAACAAGTGTTACTTGGTTAGATAAGTTAATATTCATACCGCTGTGGTGTAAGCTGACGTTAATACATAAATCTGTTTAAACAGGTAAGATCAGTTCGCCTACATGGACACGGGGCATGGTTTCTCTGAAGTGCCAACTCACCTAAACGGTAAGCGATGGGACGGGACTGCCATAGTCGCCTGCCTTTCACTCTGAAACTGAATGTCTGCCTTTTGGTGCCTGATGAGAATCTGTCAAAACTTGGGCGGTGGGCCTTCCTTGCTGGCTCTGTAGGACGGGGAACTATTTGTTTAAAAAGCCACACCTCAAAAGCCACATTTATTTCAAGTCACATTTATTTCAAGTCACATTTATTTCAAGCCAACATTTATTTCAAGAGCCATATTTATTTCAAGCCACATTTATTTCAAGAGTCACATTTCAAAGCCATACCTGAAAAGCTACATTTCTTTCAAAAGCCACATTTATTTCAAAAGCCACATTATTTCAAAAGCCACACCTCAAAAAGCCACATTTCTTCAAAAGCCTCATTTCAAAACACATATTCATTTAAAGCCACATTTCCAAAAAGCACATTAATTTCAAAAGCCACATTTCTTTCAAACAGGCCACAATTTCCTTCAAAAGCCACAATCCTTCAAAAGCCACCTCAAAGTCACATTTTTCAAAAGCCGCATTTATTTTCAAAGCCACTTTATTTCAAAAGCCACCTTTTATTTCAAAAGCCACATTATTTCAAAAGCCACATTTATTTCAAAAAGCCACACCTCAAAGGCCAAGTTTATCTCAAATGCCACGTGTATTTCAAAAGGCATGTATCCACTTTTCAACAGCCACGTTTATTTCAACAGCCACATCTCAAACGCCGCATTTATTTCAAAAGCTACATTTCAAAAGCCACATTTCTTGTCAAAAGCAACATTCCTTTCAAAAGCCACATTCAGTCCAAATGCCACATTCATTTCAAAACGTCATTCATTTCAAGTCACATGTAATTCATTAGCCACATTTACTTCAAAGCCACATTTTAAAAGCCACATTTATTTCAAGTCACACCTCAAAAGCGACATTTTAAAAGCCACATTTCTTTCAAATGCCACATTTCAAAAGCCACATTTATTTCAAAGCCAAACCTCGAAATCCACATTATTTCAAAAGCCACATTTCTTTCAAAAGCCATTTTTCTTTCAAAAGCCACATTTACCTCAAAAGCCACACCTCAAAAGACACATTTCTTTCAAACGCTACATTTCTTTCGAAAGCCACATTTCTTTCAAAAGTCACATTTCAAAAGCTACATTTCCAAAGCCATATTTATTTCAAAGCCACACCTCAAAGCCACATTATTTCAAGTCACATTTATTTCAAGAGCCACGTTTATTTCAAGAGCAAATTTATTTCAAGAGCCACATTTATTTCACGAGCTACATTTATTTCAAAAGCTACATTTCAAAAGCCACACCAGAAAAGACAAATTTATTTCAAAACCCACATTTCAAAACTCCATTCATTTCAAAAGCCACTATTCAAAAAGCACATTAATTTCAAGCCACATTTCAAAAGCCACATGTTTTCATAAGCCCAATTTATTTAAAAGCCACATTTCAAAATCTACATTTATTTGCACAGCCACATTTCCTTCAAAAGCCACATTTCAAA
>NW_022630175.1:67879-178931 GCF_010909765.2 Amblyraja radiata
CACCCCCCCCCCCCCCCATTCGTACACAAATACTCTGCATTCCACCCTCTCGTGCCCCCCTCCTATCTCTCACAGCGAGACCTGGGCGTCCTTGTACACCAGTCACTGAAAGTTGTCGTGCAGGTACAGCAGGCAGTGAAGAAAGCTAATGGAATGTTGGCCTTCACAACAAGAGGATTTCAGTATAGGAATAAAGAGGTACTTCTGCAGCTGTATTGGGCTCTGGTAAGACCACATCCAGAGTATTATGTACAGTTTTGATCTCCTAATTTGGGGAAGTACATCATTGTGATTGAGGCAGTGCATTGTAGGTTCACGAGAATGATCACTGGGATGGCGGGACTGTCATATGAGGAAAGATTGAAAGACTAGGCTTGTATTCACTGGAGTTTGGAAGGATGAAAGGGGTTCTTATAGAAAGGTATAACATTATAAAATGACTGGTTAGCCCGATGCAGAAAAAATGTTCCCAATGTTGGCCGAGTCCAGAACCGGGGGCCACAGTCTTGGAATAATGGGGAGGCAATTTAAGACTGGTGAGAAAAAACTTTTTTAACCCAGAGTTGGGAATTTGTGTAATTCCCTGCCACAGCGGGCAGTGGAGGCCAAATCAGCGGATGGATTTAAGAGAGTGTTAGATAGAGGTCTAGGGCTAGTGGGGAGTCAAGGGAAGGGGGAGAAGGCAGGCACGGGGTTATTGATTGGGGACAATCAGCCATGATCACAATGAATGATGGTGCTGGCTTGAAGGGACCAATGGGCCTCATCCTGCACCTAGTTTCTATGTTAAACACACACCCTCTCGTGTCCCTCTCTCTGCACAACGCACACACACACTCCCGCTACCTCGGGTTCTCTCGCACACAAGCCCTCGTTCGCGCACACACAACCTCGTTCGCGCACACACACGCCCTCTCGCTCACACACACACGCCCGCGCGCGCACACACAAGCCCGCTCTCACACCACACACTCCCCGCAACACACACGCACGCCCGCGCGCGCACACACACACACGCGCTCAACACCACACTCCCTCTCTCTCACAAACACACTCCCTCTCTGCGCACACACACACTCCTCTCTCTCACACACACACTACCCTCTCCTTCACACAACACTCTCTCTCTCACACACACACTCCCTCTACATGCACCCTCTCTCACACACACACTCCCTCTCTCTCACACACACACACACTCCCTCTCTCTCACACACACACTCTCTCTCTCACACACACACTCCCTCTCTCTCACACACACACTCCCTATCTCACACACACACTCCCTCTCTTGCTGTCTCACACACAACCTCTCTCTTGCTCTCGCGCACAATGGAGATTTTCTGAAATCAGAAACAGTCAAATTTAAAAGATAATTTTCCCAGCAGAATAAATTCTGGAAATATCTTAGAAGCTTGGTTTATACTAATCACTGAAACAATGTATTTACATAGAGATGTATTGTCTGGGCACAGCACCATATTAGATATCTGTCTGAACTGCCTGTCCCAGCTAAGGACAAGGTAGTGGCTTTCATCCAAGTCTTACAAGCTTGTTTTAGTTCACAGACGGATGCCCATTCTGGAACCAAGATGGAAGTCATTTGAAAACAAAATGGAGTTTGTTGTCCTTCCGGAATGGGCAGCTGTACTGAAGCTGTGCCAAGATTTGAGTAAAAGGCCGACATTGCAAATATATGGGTCCAGCCTCCCTTGTCTCCCTTAGGCTAAGGATCTTTCACTCAGATTTAGAAGGTGTTTTTTATTAATAAGAAAATGTATAATTACTCTAACTTTCCTTTGTTCTTTGAGTGGAGCCCGAGAAGCACTGAGCAACGTGTGTTATTTGTAGATCTCCCCAGCCACTCCCGTCTGGCAAATTGATTAAAAGATTACTTTGGTTTACCTTTAACAAATGTACTGCTGTCTGCTTTCTTTAAGAGACGAACGTTGGCTACTGTGCTCTTTGGAATTCTTCAGAATTCATGTTGTACTATCAATAATGAAAGAAAATGCCAACCATCTCCAGAAATTATAAGAAATTATTCACACCTCCATGCATATCTGTAGCCGTAGGGCAGTCGCACACCTCCCCACTGCTTCAAAGATAGTTCCTGTACTTGGCGATATCATTTGGTGATTGGCGGCTGAATTGCTGCTACAGACAGCCCGGCACCCCGAGTGATTCACCCCATGTGTGGGGGGGGGGAGTGAATCACTCCGCTGTGTGGGTCGGGGTGGGGGTGAATCACCCTGGTAGGGGGGTCTGGTGCTGGTGCAGCGCGGTCCGTGACTGGTTGGCAGAGGGACCAGCCTGTCCCCAACTCTGCAGCAGCTGACGGGGATGTTGCTGGATTTATGGCCCCTTGTGTCCGCTGCCCGGAGCCGCGGCCCCGCTCCTCCCTGCCCCGTGTGTGTGTGTGCGCTGCCGACCCACAGCCCGTGAGAGTGCGGTGGGAGCCAGCTTGGGGGAGTAAGGGGAATGGGAGGTAGTCAGCTTCGGGGAATAAGGGGAACGGGAGGTCGCCAGCTTGGGGGAGTAAGGGGAAAGGAGGTAGCCAGCTTTGGGGATCACCGAATGGGAGGTACTGGCCTATAGGGGTACCGGATGGGATGTAGCCAGCTTGGGGATAAGGTATGGAGGTGGCCAGTCTGGGGGGAATGAGAGATGGGAGGTCGCCTGCATGGGGGAGTAATGCCCCTGTCCCACTTAGGAAACCTGAATGGAAACTGCCCTCTCTAAAGGACTTAGGGTGCTCTGTGGTAGTCGTTTACCTTCCACTTCACCGCACAGACAGCGCTCCTCCGCTCTCCATGGCCCCCACCTTCGTGATGTGTTTGTGTGTGTGATCTGTAGATGCAGCTCACGCTTTGGTCGATCCAGCTCGAGGCGTTCCAGGCGAGTGACCAAAACCTCCGGCGACCTCATGGAAACTTTGGGTCGCGAGCAAGGTCACCAGAGGTTTCCGTTCAGGTTTCTTAAGTGCGGCATTTGGAGATTCAGAGGTCGCCAGCTTGGGGGAGTAAGGGGAATGGGAGGTGGGCAGCTTGGCAGAAACCAAATTTCGTTTGAACCTCATGTGAGGTTCAAATGACAATAAAAGGTATTGTATTGTATTGTATTGGGGGAGTAAGGGGAATCAGTGGTCGCCAACTTGGGAGAGTAAAGGATGGGAGGTAGGAAGCTTGGGGGAGTAAGTTTGTTACTCTGCACATCGACCGGGAGGTGATGACGCTCCCGTTCACACGCAGCCGCCAGAGCAAACAGTGTACATACGGTGATGACAAACGCAATAAATGCAATATCCAGTGCAAAAATGTGCAAGATTGTGTTGCAAAATGCCCGGGTTAGCACGGACGAGAGGGGCTGAAGGGCCCTTCCCCGGGCAGAGCGACCACCGACGCTGTCCGTGTGGAGTTTGCTCGCTTCCCTCTCCGTGGTGAACCGAATGCAGGTCGGGGCAGAGGAGGCGAGCTCAGCCTTCCGAGCCTCAATCGAACCTCATCCTTCCTCCCGCGCATCCTAGCCCCGACAGGCCAGTGCCGCCACCTTCCTCCCCGGACAAGAACTGAGGTGGAAACATCTTCCAACCGCAGTCACACACAGTGGGTGGAACAGCGCAGACCGCAAGCAGCAGATCCATTGTAACGTCATCAGCAAGACCATCTCGTTTATTTTCAAAGTTTTATCGGATTTGTGAACATTTTCATCAATAACTCGAGAACTAAAGCACGAATTATTCAGATAAGGCTGTTTTGGTCCCACGAAGAAAATCTCTGCCGGAATACGTAATTTTTTTACCGATAGCACATCGTTTTTTCGATTAGATGTGATTACACACAAACATGACACACAAAAACAAATACATATCCAAGATTAGAGTTTGATAATTATAGAGGAAAGCTTATCAAGTTCGTTGGAATTTATTGTCACATGTATCAATTAAGGTACTGTAGCGAGTTGAGACGAGAGTTGGTTTCAAACAGGTTTATTAATGTAAACGGTGAAATCAATGGGAGTTCAACAATGACCAACTGAATAGGTCTGACCACAGCGGTGGTGGAAACTAGACTGGGAGGGCATCGTCCAGAAAACGCGCGAACACAAACCCCTTCCCACAGTCACATGGCCGAGGTAGCAGGTGCCGCTACTGTACAGTGATATTTGAGTTACCATACAGCCATACTGAGTACAAAGCAACAAGGCACAGCCACCTAAAAGAACATTTAACATAAACATCCACCACAGCGGAATCCACATTCCTCACTGTGATGGAAGGAACTAAAGTTCAATCATCTTCCCTGTTTGTACACACGTGGTCGGGGCTGGTGAACCCTCCACAGTCGCTGCCCGCTGCCGACACACTACATAAAAGTCCCTTTAAACTTCCATGATCCAAAGACATCCTCATGCAGAAGGCTTATGTTTGGACAGCTATCCAGCCAGAAGACTCGAAAGCATTGCGGGAGTTTGCGATATTTCTTAGAAGTATGATAGAAATGGCTACCTTCTTAGACGACTTGCAAGATATGAATGTTGTTAGCAATCTGAAAATTATTACTCTAAAACTGACTTAAGGGCCTGTCCCACTGTACGAGGTAATTCAAGAGCGCTCCCGAGTTAAAAAAATAATCAAACTCATGGTAAGTACAGTAGAATGTACGTAGCAGGTACGTCGGAGTTCGCGACGTCTCTTAGCGGCTCGTAACACTAACGGCAGGTACTCGGGAAACACGGTAAGCTCGTGAAGACTTGTGAAGATTTTTCAATGTTGAAAAATGTCCACGAGAGCCCCGACTACCTACGAGCGGCTATTACCGTAATTCTCCGAGTTCGAATCAGGAGAAACTCAGGAAAACTCTTGAATTACCTCGTACAGTGGGACAGGCCCTTTAAAGAAATGTGGAGGGATAAAGCTAGTCTGTTAGAGGAAAATGAGAATGGAGAGGCCATGCTTCCTGATCTGGGGAACTTCATAGAAAAGGAAGTACGGTTCATGTCAAATTTACGCTATGGGAGTATTCAAGATCCTAAACCAATCGCAACTGTCAAAGGTTCTACCTTTACTAAAACAAAAGGAAGATCAGGACCTGAGGGAAGTAGTTTTGATTCCGCTGTAAATACGTGCAGAAACGAGAGGCCAAAAGGAAGAAGTTACATCTACTGTTAAGCCAAGATGGTTCTGCTTGTCATCCAGCAAGAAGAAGACAGAGGAATGACAAAGAGATGGCCCACGAGGGAAGGGAAGGGGGGCTGTCGATGACTGGTCAGCTCGGACCTTGCATCCCATCCCAAGAATGGACACCGCATTCTTGTCAGGGCCAAGGAGAGCTTGTAATAGGAACACTTCTCCATCCGTTTCCCACCACGGATGGCTGTGCTGACCTGCTGAGTTCTACCGGCACTTTGGAGGGGAATGGACGGTGACGTGTCGGGTCTGGACCCTCTTGGACTGATGGAGTCGGGGGAGAAGTGAAAAAAGAGATGGGGTTGGGACAGACTCAGGACTGATTGGGAAGGGGCAGTCTACTTAATTTGGAGAATCCAATGTTCACGTCATTAGGCTGTAACCTATGAGGTGCTCTTCCTCCAGTTTGCGTGTCACCTCACTATGGCAATGAGGAGGCCACAGGACATAAAGATCTTGTCTTGGAGGAACTGAGCGCATGTGTAGGCTGCAATGCACGCCTAGTCCAGATACATTAGATATTAGACAAGAGACAATAAGTGCAGGAGTAGGCCATTCGAGCCAGCACCGCCATTTAATGTGATCATGGCTGATCATCCCCAATCAGTACCCCATTCCTACTTTATCCACATATCCCCTGACTCCGCTATCTTTAAGAGCCCTATATAGTTCTCTCTTTAAGGTAACCAGAGAATCGACCTCCACCTAAGGCGAAATATTTCGCAGACTGACAACTTTCCGAGTGAAAAAATTTGTTTTTTCATCTCCGTTCAAAATGGCTTATCCCTTATTCTTAAACTGTGGCACCTGTTTCTGGACTCCCCCCGACATTGGGAACATATTTCCTGCCTCTAGCATGTCTAAACCCTTAATAATCTTATATGATTCAATAAGATACCCTCTCATCCTTCTAAACTCAAGAGTATACAAGCCGCTCCATTCTCTCAGCACATGACAGTCCCGCCATCCTGGGAATTAACCTACGCTGCACTCCCTCAATAGCAAGAATGTTCTTCCTCAAATTAGGGGACCAAAACTGCACACAATACTCCAGGTGCGGTCTCACCAGGGCCCTGTACAACTGCAGATGGGCCTCTTTGCTCCAATACTCATCCTCTTGTTATGAAGGCCATTCGCCATTCACTTCTTCACTGCCTGCTGGACCTACATGCTTACTTTAATTGACTGATGAACAAGGACCCCCAGATCCCGTAGTACTTCCCCTTTTCCCAACTTGACACCATTTAGATAATGAACTGCCTTCCTGTTTCCACTACCAAAGTGGATAACCTCACATTTATCCACATTAAACTGCATCTGCCCACTCGCCCAACCTGTCCAAGTCACCCTGCATTCCCATAGCATCCTCCTCACAGTTCACACTGCCACCCAGCTTTGTGTCATCTGCAAATTTGCTAATGTTACTTTGAATCCTTCATCTAATCATTGATGTATATTGTAGATAGCTGCGGTCCCAGCACCGAGCCTAGTCATTACCTGCCATTCTGAAAGGGACCCGTTAATACCTACTTTTTATATCCTGTCTGCCAACCAATTTTCTATCCATGTCAGCACTCTACCCCCAATACGTTGTACCCTAAATTTGCTCATTAATTTCCTATGTGGGACCTTATCAAATGCTTTCTGAAAGTCCAGGTACACTACATGCACTGGTTCTCCCCTTGTCCATTTTCCTAGTTACATCCTCAAGAAATTCCAGAAGATTGGTCAAGCATGATTTCCCCTTTGTAAATAAGTGACTCCAGCATCTTCCCCACCACCGATGTCAGGCTAATCCAGGGGTGGGGAACCTGTGGCCTTCTAGGCCATTAAGTGCGGCCTTTTGAATGAATCCAAACTTTGTAAAACAAATCCTTTTATTTTTATTAATATGTTTTTGTTCGTCTTTTATTATTTTTATTTTAATCTTTAAATGAACGTATTTAAAATACCAAAGGGTAAAAGAAGATTCAACAAAATTAGCGTTTTTTAGCATTCAAATTAGCATTTCAACCTCACCCAGTTGTTGTCTCAAAGGCTGATTGATTGAGCTCTCAGAAGATATAACCATATAACAATTACAGCACGGAAACAGGCCATCTCGGCCCTACAAAGTGCCGAACAACTTGTTTCCCTTAGTCCCACCTACCTGCCATAACCCTCCATTCCCTTCTCATCCATATGCCTATCCAATTTATTTTTAAATTATACCAACGAACCTGCCGCCACCACTTGCACTGGAAGCTCATTCCACACCGCTACCACTCTCTGAGTAAAGAAGTTCCCCCTCATGTTACCCCTAAACTTATGTCCCTTAATTCTGAAGTCATGTCCTCTTGTTTGAATCTTCCCTATTCTCAAAGGGAAAAGCTTGATCACATCAACTCTGTCTATCCCTCTCATCATTTTAAAGACCTCTATCAAGTCCCCCCTTAACCTTCTGCGCTCCAGAGAATAAAGACCTAACTTATTCAACCTATCTCTGTAACTTAGTTGTTGAAACCCAGGCAACATTCTAGTAAATCTCCTCTGTACTCTCTCTATTTTGTTGACATCCTTCCTATAATTGGGCGACCAAAATTGTACACCATACTGCAGATTTGGTCTCACCAATGCCTTGTACAATTTTAACATTGCATCCCAGCTTCTATACTCAATGCTCTGATTTATAAAGGCTAGCATACCAAAAGCTTTCTTTACCACCCTATCTATATGAGATTCCACCTTCAAGGAACTATGCACGGTTATTCCCAGATCCCTCTGTTCAACTGTATTCTTCAATTCCCTACCATTTATCATGTACGTCCTATTTTGATTTGTCCTGCCAAGGTGTAACACCTCACATTTATCAGCATTAAACTCCATCTGCCATCTTTCAGCCCATTTTTCCAAATGGCCTAAATCACTCTGTAGACTTTGGAAATCCTCTTCATTATCCACAACACCCCCTATCTTGGTATCATCTGCATACTTACTAATCCAATTTACCACCCCTTCATCCAGATCATTGATGTACATGACAAACAACAAAGGACCCAACACAGATCCCTGAGGCACCCCACTAGTCACCTGCCTCCAACCCGACAAACAGCCATCCACCATTACCCTCTGGCTTCTCCCATTCAGCCACTGCTGAATCCATCTTGCTATTCCTGCATTTATACCCAACAGTTTAACCTTCTTAACCAACCTTCCATGAGGAACCTTGTCAAAGGCCTTACTAAAGTCCATATAGACAACATCCACTGCTTTACCCTCGTCAATTTCCCTAGTAACCTCTTCAAAAAATTCAAGAAGATTAGTCAAACATGACCTTCCAGGCACAAATCCATGTTGACTGTTCCTAATCAGACCCTGTTTATCCAGATGCTTATATATATTACCTCTAAGTATCTTTTCCATTAATTTGCCCACCACTGAAGTCAAACTAACAGGTCTATAATTGCTAGGTTTACTCTTAGAACCCTTTTTAAACAATGGAACAACATGCGCAGTACGCCAATCCTCGGGGACTATTCCCGTTTCTAATGACATTAGAAATATTTCTGTCATAGCCCCGGCTATTTCTACACTAACTTCCCTCAATGTCCTAGGGAATATCCTGTCAGGACCTGGAGACTTATCCACTTTTATATTTTTCAAAAGTGTTAGTACTTCTTTTACTTTGAAACTCATAGTATCCATAACTACTCTACTCGTTTCCCTTACCTCACATAATTCAATATCCTTCTCCTTGGTGAATACCGAAGAAAATAAATTGTTCAATACCTCCCCCATCTCTTTTGGCTCTGCAGATAGCTGCCCACTCTGTTTCTCCAATGGACCAATGTTATCCCTCGTTATCCTTTTGCTATTAATATAGCTGTAGAAACCCTTTGGATTTACTTTCACCTTACTTGCCAAAGCAACCTCATACCTTCTTTTAGCTTTTCTAATTTCTTTCTTAAGATTCTTTTTACATTCCTTATACTCCACAAGCACCTCATTTACTTCATGCTGCCTATAATTATTGTAGATCTCCCTCTTTTTCCGAACAAGATGTCCAATTTCCCTTGAAAACCAGGGCTCTTTCCAATTTTTACTGTTTCCTTTCAACCGAACAGGAACATAAAGATTCTGTACTCTTAAAATTTCCCCTTTAAATGTCCACCATTTCTCTTCTACATCTTTCCCATAAAACAAAATGTCCCAGTCCACTCCTTTTAAATCATCTCGCATCTCATCAAAGTTAGTCTTTCTCCAATCAAAAATCTCAACCCTAGGTCCAGTTCTGACCTTCTCCATAATTATATTGAAACTAATGGTATTTTAAAGTCATTTAAATGACATTTTAAAGTCCTTATTTGAATGCTGAAAGATCCGATTGAAATATGGAAAAATGCAATAGAATACCCACGTCTTCGGCTACATGCACGAAAAATGCTTTCTTGCTTTTCAACCACTTATCGCTGCGAATCTACGTTCTTCTATCTAACCCAAATCAAGACGCCCTTAACAAATGACGGATACTCATCTAGAAGATCAGCTGAAACTGCGCACCTCCATGTTACAACCAAATATTCAAATGCTTTCCCACAAAAAGCAGTCACAACAAAGTCTTTGAAAGGTTAGTTAACTTTAGAATATTACATTTTTTTCATTTTCTTGAAGTTAGTACATAGTAGTTAGATTTTTACAAAATAAAGTACATTTTGAACTATATCTAATTGAAGTTTCATGGATGTGGCTTTATTAGATTACAGCTAACTTAATGCGGCATTCCAACATGAAAAGGTTCCCCACCCCTTGGCTAACGTCTCTAATTCCCTGTTTTCTCTCTCCCACCTTTCTTAAAAAGTAGCATAACATTAGCTACCCTCCAATCCACAGGAACTGGTCCTGAATCGGTAGAACATTGGAAAATGATCACCAATGCGTCCAAGATTTCTAGAGCCACTTCCTTAAATACCCTGGGATGCAGACCATCAGGCTCTGGGGATTTATCAGCCTTCAGTCCCATCAGTCTACCCAACACCATTTTCTGCCTAATGTGGATTCCCTTCAGTTCCTCTGTCACCATAGATCCTCTGGCCACTGGTACATCTGGAAGATTGTGTGTGTCCTCCTTAGTGAAGACGGATCCAAAGTCCCTTAATTAAGGGACAGAAGTTTAGGGGTAACATGAGGGGGAACTTCTTTACTCAGAGAGTGGTAGCGGTGTGGAATGAGCTTCCAGTGGAAGTGGTGGCGGCAGGTTCGTTGGTATCATTTAAAAATAAATTGGATAGGCATATGGATGAGAAGGGAATGGAGGGTTATGGTATGAGTGCAGGCAGGTGGGACTAAGGGAAAAAAGTTGTTCGGCACGGACTTGTAGGGCCGAGATGGCCTGTTTCCGTGCTGTAATTGTTATATGGTTATATCTGTTCAGCTCATCTGCCATTTCCTTGTTCCCCATAATAAATTCATATTTTTCAGTCTTCAAGAGTCCAACTTTGGTCTTAACTATTGTTTTTCCTCTTCACATACGTAAAGAAGGAACAGCCGATGCCGGTTTACAAAGTTTGACACAATCTCCTGGAGTAATTTGCACGTCTGGAGAGCATAGACAGGCAACATTCTAGGTCAGGACCCTTCTTCAGACTGAGTGGAGAGGGTGGGGGGGGGGGGGGGGGGGGGGGGGGAAGCTGGAAAAGAGAGATGGGGCTGGACAAAGCCTGGCAAGTGATAGGTGAACACAAAATATTGGAGTAACTCAGCGGGATAGGCAGCATCTCTAGAGAGAAGGAATGGGTGACGTTTCAGGTTAAGACCCTTCTTCAGAAGTGATAGGTGGATATAGGTGAGGGAGACACAAGAAACTGCAGATGCTAGAATCTTGCATAGAACACAATTTAGTTAGATGCACAGAATCTCTTGCCCAGAGTGGGGGAATCGAGGACCAGAGGACATGGGTTCAAGGTGAAGGGGAAAAGATTTAAAAGGAAACTGGGGATAACTTGTTCACACAGAGGGTGGTGGGAGTATGGAACAAACTGTCAAAGGTGGTAGTTGAGGCTGTGACTATCCCAAGAAACAATTACAGGGATAGGACAAGTTTGGAGGGATATGGACCAAACACAAACAGGTGGGACTAGTGTAGCTGGGACATGTTGGTCGGTGTGGGAAAGTTGGGCCGAAGGGCCTGTTTCCACACTCTATCACTCTATGACTAACACAAAGTGCTGGAGTAACTCAGCGGGTCAGTCAGCATCTGTGGAGAACATGGATAGTTGACATTCACAGAGTGTTGGAGAAACTCAGCGGGTCAAGCAGCATCTCTGGAGAACATGGATAGGTGACATTTCAGAGTGCTGGAGTAACTCAGCAGGACAGGCAGGTAGTGCAGGAGTCTCCTGCGGTCATCTCCCTCCTAAACAGATATACCATTTTGGATACTGTTGGGGGAGATGGCTCATCAGGGGAAGGCAGCATCAGCCAGGTTTATGGCACCATGTGTGGCTCTGCGGCACAGGAGGGGAGGAAAAAGAGTGGAAGGGCTATAGTAATAGGGGATTCAATTGTAAGGAGAATAGATAGGCATTTCTGCGGCCGCAAAAGAGACTCCAGGATGGTATGTTGCCTCCCTGGTGCAAGGGTCAGGGATGTCTCTGAGCCGCTGCAGAACATTCTGGAGAGGGAGGGTGAACAGCCAGTTGTCGTGGTGCACATTGGCACCAACGACATAGGTAAAAAACGGGCTGAGGTCCAACAAGGTGAATTTAGGAAGCTTGGGGATAAACTTAAAAGTATCTGGATTACTACCAGTGTCACGTGCTAGTCAGACTAGAAACAGGAAGATATTTCAGATGAATACGTGGCTTGGAAAATGGTGCAAGGGGGAGGGATTCAAATTTCTAGGGCATTGGAACCAGTTCTGGGGGAGGTAGGACCAGTACAAACAGGACGGTCTGCACCTGGGCTGGAATGGAACCAATGTCATTGGGGGAGTGTTTGCTAGTGCTGTCGGGGAGGATTTAAACTAATGTGGCAGGGGGATGGGAGCATGAGCAGAGAGACAGAGGGGTGTAAAATGAGGGTAGAAGCAATAGGTGGCAAGGTGAAAAGTAAAAGTGGCAGGCAGACAAATCCAGGGCAAAAATCAAAAAGGGCCACTTTTCAACATAGTTGTATAAGAGTGTTGTAAAAACAAGCCTGATGTATTTGTTGCATTTAACATTTTTGTGGGGTTCTGCAAGATTAGTGCAAAGCGATTTAATGCATTGAACTTCCAAGCGGGGGTGGGGTTGCAATATTAATTGAATGCAAGGCATTTGCTGCATTTAACTTTGCGGAGGGTGCAACGTTACTCCAACGTCATGCATTCATTGCATTTAACATTTGAGCTGTTTCACCCGATCTGAACCAAATGGAACGTGCCTTTTATACGCTGAAGAGAAAACTGAAGGGGACTAGCCACCAAAACAAGCATCAGCTTTAAGGGTGTTCCGGTGGCGACATGCTTTGTTAGCAGTCGCAAACTTTCTAGCTCCGCTGAAAAAAATCGCGATTTTTCGCGTTAAAATCGGGTCAGGAGGCCGGGACCGTTTTTATAAACTTACCGGAGTCTCATGTCGCGGTGCTGATGACGTCATCAGTAAGCGCCGTGAATTTAACGGAGGGAAAGGCATTTTAAATGAAATGTACGTCTCCAGGTCAGAGCCCACAGAGGAAAGCTACAAAACACCTGCTGAAGACTCAGGAACATCAAGAAACTGCAAAACTGACCTCTGGAGTGGTCTCTGGAATGGCTACACGATCTAAGACTGAGATGACCACAAAAGAGAAAACCGAAATGGAGGAGTTAAAGAACTCGGTAAGAGATTTGAAAACCGATTTGAAAGCTGGAAACTTAAATTTGATGGAAAACATACAATCTATTAATGCCGGTAATGAAAAAATACTTGCGGGCATTGGTGCTCTGCAAAAAAGAGTTGATGATGTGCAAGAAGAATTAACGGAGAAAATTAATAAGGTGGCAGAAGAGTCCACAAAGATGTTTGAGGCTGTGCATGAAACTGTTTCTGCAAATGTAACTGCAGTGAAAGAAATAAAAGCTGTTGTGGAAGAGATGGCTGGAGAGATGCAGACGATGAAGTTAGAAATAGACAGCCTCAAGAACCAACTTACAAAGGTTTCTGATAAATATGTTGACCTAGAAGCTCGCTCAAGACGTCAAAATATACGAATACGTGGAGTAAAAGAGGGAGCTGAGGGGGACAATGCTCGTGAGTACACTGCCAACCTAATTAAACACGTGCTCAATCTACCTGAGGCACCTGTAATTGAAGAAGCACATCGACTACCCAGATTTAAACCAAGATCTCAAGGAGAACATGCGTACCCACGACAGATCATAATCAAACTCCGGGATATCCCAACAATGGAAGCGCTGATGAAAAAGATCAAATACGGAGAGAACATGATGTACATAAATGATTCTATTAAACTACTACGGGACTACCCTCACGAGATTGTGCTAAAGAGAAGAAAGTTCTCACAGACCAGAGAAGCTCTTTACGGTGTCAAGGGTGTCAGATGTGGAGTGTATTATCCGGCCAGAATGCGTATTACTTTCATGGGAATCTCAAAAATATTCATTAACTCGGTAGAATCTCTTAAATATGCTCAAGAAATCGTGGCCAAGGCAGCAACAACTGAAGATTGATTACCAAGACGTCATGAACAAATTAATTTGCTTATTCCCCCAACAAGAATATCACAAGAAAAGTGAAATAAGTGAACAATACCAATCTTTAAAAATTACTACACGCAACAGATTTTTCACGAGACGTGTCTAGACATTATTATCTCGCCTTGAACATTGCGGAATCTAACTCAAGGACATTCTGTGCTCAAATGAGGAAAGACTGATAACATGGGAGTGAATCTGCTGAGCTGAGAGCGAAAAACATCACATGGCCTATATAGTTTTACAAAATATTGAGAATTAACAATACTAATATAGAAATAGCAACTGAAACTGATAAAAATGTGTTGCCTGCTTTATAACGCAGACAACCGTAATCACATATGTTCCGCAGCTCGAGTGGGGAGGGGAGGAGACTCAGGCACCTGGCATAATTCCAGGAGCCTAACTTCGGTTAACCCTTTCAGCGAACAACTCACTTTTAACAATACTAAAACCAATTACAAATAGTTAAGAGATAAAGAGTGAGGAATATATGTAACTAAATACATGATTAGATTTGATAAGTCGGAATGAAACATATATATATATACTGCAAGTGGGCGAAATAGAACTGATTTGGAAACGGTACCGACCCCCTAGGTTTTGGGTAATAAAGGCAGCGGGGCTAACCTTATAACATCTACGCCGGAAGCGATATCGATGTCGTACCCCACAGACGAGTGGTCCACTCACTACGGTGTCCGAAACTCAGACACCGTAAATTTATTTGATATACTTTTTTTTTTATTATCACAATATGTCACATCTATGTGTTTTCTTTTCAAGGACAACCGCAGAGGGGAACTACCAAGGAAGTCTATATTATAAATGCTCCCAAAATAACCAGAGTCCTGAGGTATGAATGCACCATAATAAATAAGGTCATCAAAATACGTAGAAATGTATGACGACAATCAAAAGAAAATGGGAGGAATCACACTATGTAGTTGGAATATAAGGGGTATTAATGAACCTATTAAAAGGGGCAAGATACTAGCTCAGTTGAAATCATACAACACGGATATTTCGTTTCTACAGGAAACGCATCTTAAACATCAAGATCAGACGAGACTGAGAGCGAACTGGATAGGCCAAACATTTCACTCATCATTTACTTCCAAATCTAGAGGTACTGCTATCATTATTCGTAAAGGAATTCCATTTAAATCAAAGAATATTATTTCAGATAAGGAAGGGAGATACCTTATAGTAGCAGGAGAGATCAATAATATGCCAATTACATTGGTAAACATATATGCGCCCAATTTTGATAACCCTCAATTTTTTAATAAAATTCTGAATATAATTGCAGAATGTAATTATCAAAATGTTATAATTGGAGGAGACTTTAACTGTGTTTTAGACCCTTATCTAGATAAATCGATGCAAAAACAAAAAGGTAATAGGAAATCTAAAACCAGTGAACTTTTACATACATATATGGAAAACACAAATATAGTAGATGTGTGGAGGATTGCAAACCCGACGGGAAGGGATTATTCGTTTTATTCAACGGTGCATAAAACATACTCACGGATAGACTATTTTCTTGTGGATACAAAATTAATTCCGCACACTGTGAACCCTAAATACCACACTAATGCGATCTCAGACCACTCTCCGTTAACTTTTGTTTTAAAACTAGAAGGAATGTCTATGAATAAATCGTTTTGGAGGTTTAACTCGCAAATTTTAAAAGACCCACAAGGGAGTATATATCTAAAAAAACAGATGGATCTATTTTTTGAGATAAATGATACACCAGATATATCCCCCACGCTATTATGGGAATCCTTCAAAGCATTTATTAGAGGAGTCATTATTTCATTTCAAGCTTATCAAAATAAAAGAATAAGAATGAACAAAGACATTTAGAAGAACAAATAAAACAATTAGATACAGATAATGCTAAAGATCCAACTATGGATAAACATAATAAAATCCTATTATTGAAATTCAAACTAAATAAATTACTGTCAGAGAAAGTTATAACATTATTTCAAATCACAAAACAAGAACACTTCGAATTCGGGGATAAACCCCACAAACTTTTAGCACGCCAACTGAAAAAACGGGAAAAAGAGAATGCAATATTAAAGATTAAATCAGATAGAGGGGAATTATTAACACTACCCAAGGATATCAATAGAAGATTTGCTCAATTTTACCAGAATCTATACACATCTAAAACGTTAATAGACAATAATAAAATTTCAGAATTTCTAGATAACTGTAACCTACCACAATTAGAACTGAGGGAACAAGAGGAACTGGGAGCACAAATTACTTCTAAGGAGATAGAAAACACAATAAAAACACTAAAGAATGGAAAAACACCAGGACCAGATGGATTCAGTAATGAATTTTATAAAAAATTTTATGACATAGTTACTCCACGATTACAGAAAATGTATACATATGCTTTTAAAGAGCAAAGCTTACCTGAAACACTAGCAGAATCAACGATCATATTAATACTTACAAAAGATAAAAATATAGAAGAACCAGGATCATATAGAGCTATCGCTTTGTTAAATACGGATCAAAAAATAATAGCGAAAACACTAGCCAGTAGACTAAGCAGGTATGTTAGTAGACTAATAAATGAGGATCAAACAGGATTTATACCTAAGAGACATTCATTCAATAACTTGAGACGTTTGCTTAACATAATGCACTCACATAAATCTCACGACCAAGAGTTAGCTATCATCTCACTGGACGCAGAAAAAGCGTTTGATCAAGTAGAATGGGATTATATGATTAAAGTATTGCAAAAATTCCAATCGGGAGAGAACTTCATTGCATGGATAAAACTATTATATAACAAACCTACGGCTAGAATACTAACTAATAATATATTATCCTCGAAATTTGAACTATCAAGGGGCAATAGACAAAGTTGTTCATTATCTCCGCTGTTATTTGCTTTGGTAATTGAACCCCTTGCTGAAAAAATAAGAACACACCTGGATATTTACGGTTACAATACAAAATATTCAAATAACAAAATATCCCTATATGCCGATGATGTACTACTGTACATCACAAAACCACAAATTAGTATACCGAATATATTAAATTTAATTGAGGACTTTGGATCCTTTTCAGGATATAGAATAAATTGGAACAAAAGTAAAATTATGTCGATAAAACCAAAAGACTCAACACACCTCAGGAAATTCCCCTTTCAAATAGCTACAGAAAAATTCAAATATTTGGGAATTGAAATTACTAGAAATTACCAGGATATGTTTAAAGCCAATTATAATCCCTTACTTAAGAAATTAAATAATTTGATTAAATTCTGGAAAAGACTTCCGATGTCCTTAATAGGCAGAATAAACGCTATAAAAATGATTTTCTTACCACAAATTCTATACCTATTTCAATCAATACCTATATATCTCCCAAAAAAGTTTTTCAAAAAATTGGACTCAGACATTACAAATTTCATATGGGATTATAAACCCCATAGAATACAAAGAACACACCTTAATAAACGAAAAGAGTGGGGGGGTCTAGCGCTCCCTAACTTTATGTATTATAATTGGGCAGTAAATATTAAAAATATGATTCACCTGCTGGACAATTCTGCCCAGCAGGCGGACTGGATTGTAATGGAAAAAGGGGACTGCTCCCCGAGTAATATAGGAGCGATTATCCTCTCACCAATAAATATGAATAATAAAAATTATAATAAAAACCCAATTATACATAGCACAATTAGAACATGGAAACAAATAAAACAGAACCTAAAATTAAGAAACCTATCTCTCTCAATACCAATAGCCAATAACCCATCGTTTAAACCATCAATCATAGACAAATCATTTATACAATGGGAAAGAATGGGAATCAAACGCTCGAAGATCTGTATGAAGTGGGAAAATTACTATCATTTCAACAACTACAACTGAAATATAATTTGAAAAATAACCAATATTTTAAATATCTTCAAATTTGTGATTATTTGAAAAAATACACAAAAGACTATCATAATATGCCTTCCGACTTACTGGATGAAGCAATGAAGACAAAGGCGGAATCAGCTAATTTAATATCGTACTTATATAATATCATTTTAAACATAGAAATACCCACAACAGATGGAATTAGAAGAGACTGGGAACAAGAATTAGCTATAAAATTTCAAAGAGAGCTGGGATAATCATTTACTACAGGTGCATAAATGCTCGATCAATGTACGACATACGCTTATCCAATTCAAAACATTACATAGACTATATTATTCAAAAACTAAATTAAATAAAATCTTTCCTTATGTTTCACCAATCTGTGATAAATGTCTGTGTCAAGAAGCTACCATAGCGCATTCTTTTGTTTTTTTGTACAAAAATCCAAAAATTCTGGCATGGAATATTTGATATTTTTTCAAAATTAACTAAAATAAAACTGGTACCAAAACCAGAATGGATCATTTTTGGGATATCGGAAGGTATCCCTGAATTAAACGTGTATCAGAAGAATTTACTCAATTACGGGCTAATAATGGGAAAAAAGCTCATACTTAAATTCTGGAAAAATGCGCCCACACCAACAATAAAAATGTGGACATCAAATATGTTTGAAACATTACATCTGGAAGAGATGAGATTCCTCTTAGCAGGAAAAGCAAACCAATTCCAAAAGACGTGGTCTACGTTTATGGACCTATTACAAGCATGAGGTGCAATAGTAATTTTTAAAATAAATAAATAAATAAATGGTATCAGGACCTGGCAATGGGAGGTAAAACAACAAAAACAGACTTGGTTGGTAGTCTTTCTGCGGAGTTTAATGTTATAATAGAGCGATTGTCCTTACTTTCTTTTTCTTTCTTTTCTAGGGTCTACTTTCTTACTTCACTTCCTTCTCTAACTTCTTTTCTAAGGGGCTTTCTTTTCCCAACACTCTCTTGCACTTCACGACTCTTGCGCACCTTCTTTACTTTCCTTACTTCTATCTTTTTCTTAAGCGGTACAAAAAATGTATTAAGATATATGTGTTGTGTGTTATTGTAATTTACCGTACTTCTAATAAAAATAAATAAAAAAAAAAAAAAGAATTTGGTGGCCTTGTACCCTGCTTGAAATGGAATGAAACTGCGCTTGAATTTGGTGGGCTTGCACCCTGATTGAAATGGCATGAAACTGCACTTCAATTTGGTGGCCTTGCACCCTGCTTGAAATGATATGAAATTTCACTTGAATTTGGTGGCCTTGCACCCTGCTTGAAATGGTATGAAACTGCGCTTGAATTTGATGGCCTTGCACCCTTCTTGAAATGGTGTGAAACTGCACTTGAATTTAGTGGCCTTGCACCCTGCTTGAAATGGCATGAAAATGCACTTGAATTTGGTTGCCTTGCACCCTGCTTGAAATGGTATGTAACGGCACTTGAATTTGGTGGGCTTGCACCCTGCTTGAAATGGTATGAAACTGCACTTGAATTTGGTGGCCTTGCACCCTGCTTGAAATGGTATGAAAATGCACTTGAATTTGGTGGCCTTGTACCCTGCTTGAAATACATAGATACATAGAAAATAGGTGCAGGAGTAGGCCATTCGGCCCTTCGAGCCTGCACCGCCATTCAATATGATCATGGCTGATCATCCAACTCAGTATCCCGTACCTGCCTTCTCTCCATACCCCCTGATCCCTTTAGCCACAAGGGCCACATCTAACTCCCTCTTAAATATAGCCAATGAACTGGCCTCAACTACCCTCTGTGGCAGAGAGTTCCAGAGATTCACCACTCTCTGTGTGAAAAGTTTCTTCTCATCTCGGTCCTAAAGGATTTCCCCCTTATCCTTAAGCTGTGACCCCTTGTCCTGGACTTCCCCAACATCGGGAACAATCTTCCTGCATCTAGCCTGTCCAACCCCATAAGAATTTTGTACGTTTCTATAAGATCCCCTCTCAATCTCCAAAATTCTAGCGAGTATAAGCCAAGTCTATCCAGTCTTTCTTCATATGAAAGTCCTGACATCCCAGGAATCAGTCTGGTGAACCTTCTCTGCACTCCCTCTATGGCTATAATGACCTTCCTCAGATTTGGAGACCAAAACTGTACGCAATACTCCAGGTGTGGTCTCAACAAGACCCTGTACAACTGCAGTAGAACCTCCCTGCTCCTATACTCAAATCCTTTTGCTATGAAAGCTAACATACCATTCGCTTTCTTCACTGCCTGCTGCACCTGCATGCCTACTTTCAATGACTGGTGTACCATGACACCCAGGTCTCGCTGCATCTCCCCTTTTCCTGCATCTCCCCAGTATGAAACTGCCCTTGAATTTGATGGCCTTGCACCCTTCTTGAAATGGTATGAAACTGCACTTGAATTTAGTGGCCTTGCACCCTGCTTGAAATGGCATGAAAATGCACTTGAATTTGGTGGCCTTGCACCCTGCTTGAAATGGTATGAAACTGCACTTGAATTTGGTGGCCTTGCACCCTGCTTGAAATGGCATGAAAATGCACTTGAATTTGGTGGCCTTGCACCCTGCTTGAAATGGTATGAAACTGCACTTGAATTTGGTGGCCTTGTATCCTGCTTGAAATGGTATGAAACTGCACTTGAATTTGATGGCCTTGCACCCTGCTTGAAGCAGTATAAAACGGCACTTGAATTTGGTGGCCTTGCACCCTGCTTGAAGTGGTATACAACTGTAATTGAATTTGGTGGCCTTGCAACCAGCTTGAAGTGGAATAGCCGTGAGTGTGTGAGCTGCCAGCACACCTGGCTTGAGTGACTGAGCTGCCAGCCCAAGAATGCAGTTGGCCCAAAATGTCCATACTAACCCTCTGGAAACCAGTCCCTTCTGCCCACAACACCCATACTAGCTCTCCAGAAAGCCCCCCCCCCCCCCCCACTGACCACCATATTGGAATTGGTGGAGAGGTGGAATATTGCGTTGGGGTCCAGCCATCCCGTGTGAACATGGGAACCAACTGGTGCCCACTTAGTCTAGTCTCCATTCTAAAGGTACTCTTATTCTGAAACTATGCCATCTGGTCCTAGACTCTCGCACTGGGGTGGAAACATCCTCTCCACATCCACTTTATCCAGGCATTTCATTATTTGATGGGGTGGAGGGTGCAGAGAGGGTTCATGAGAATGGAGGGGTATGTAAAGAGGGTTCAGGAGATTGGAGAGGGTTAGAGAGGGAACAGGTGGGCAGGGCCTGGACGTGGAGGGTGCAGAGCGGAACAGGAGAGTAGAGAGGGTGCGCAGAGTTCAGGAAGGAGAGGATAGTGTGGGTGGGTTTTGCAAATAGTGAAAATCTAACGTGCTGAAGCGAGTTGGATGACGTCCCAATGCCTCTGCTCCTCGCGGCTAGCTGCGCAGAAGTTTCATCACGCAGTCCTGGTGGCCACTCTATAACCACGAGCTGCGAGTTACGTGGTCCAGCCGCCCCACCACCACACGGCTCTGGATAAAAACCGCTAACCGTGCTGAATCATGCTGCGCGCTCACTGTGCTCCATGAAATTCTACAACAAGGCGGCGGCGGTCGTTATCCGTCAGCGCGTACAAGTGCGTGGAAAAGTGGGTCGCGGCGGGCCGTCAGAAGGGGGCCGACCTCCTCTCAGTCTCCCCCTCCCCTCCCATTTGTCTGTCACGCTGGTGGGTGGGCTTCCCCTCGAGTAAGCCCGATCGGCAGGCCCTCCGCAGTTCTTTTTTAATTAATTTTTTAATTTTATTTTTATGGAAGTACAATAAGTTGCAGTAATACACACCACATATAATCTCATTACATTTGTTGTACCCCTTCATTTTTTGAACTTAAAAAAGATAGAAATAAAAGAAGTAGGAAGTGAGAAAGAGTCGTGAATGTGCAGGAAAGTGTTGGGAAAAGAAAGCCCATTAGAAAAGGAGTTAGAGAAGAAAGTTAAGAAATAGACCCGAAATAGAACTATAGATTATAGTTTTTATTTAAAAAAACTCCGCAAAAAGGGATATACCAACCATATTTTTCACCCCCCATTACCAGATCCTGGCACCATTTATTTTTTGAATTACTATTGCACCTTATGCTTGTAATAAGTCAATAAATGCAGACCACGTCTTTTGGAAGTGGTCTGCTTTGCCTGCTAGGAGGAGTCTCATCTCTTCCAGATGTAATGTTTCGAATTTGTTTGAAATCCACATTTTTATTGTTTGTATAGGAGCATTTTTCCAGAATTTAAGTATAAGCTTTTTCCCCATTAATAGCCCGTAATTAAGTAAATTCTTTTGAAACACGTTTAGTTCAGGACTACCTTCCGTTATTCCAAAAATAATCCATTCTGCTTTTGGTATGAGTTTTATTTTAAATAGTTTTGTGAAGATTTCAAATATTTCGTTTCAGAATTTTTGGATCTTTATACAAAAACAAAAGAGTGCGCTATGGTAGCTTCATGAGACTCACATTTATCACAAATGGGTGAGACGTTAGGGAAAGGTTTATTTATTTTTGTTTTTGAATAGTATAGTCTATGTAATGTTTTGAATTGAATTAGAGTATGTCGTACGTTGATCGAGCATTTATGCACATATAGTAAGTGTTTATCCCAGCTCGCTTTTGAAATTTTTATAGCTAGTTCTTGTTCCCAGTCTCTTCTAATACCATCAGTTGTAGGTATTTCTATATTTAAAATAGTGTTGTATAAGTATGATATTAGGTTTGCTGATTCGGCCTTTGTTCAGTAAGTCTGGAGGCATGTTATGATAGTCTTTTGTGTATTTTTTTCAGATAGTCACGCAATTGAAGATATTTAAAATATTGATTATTTCTCAAATTATAATTCAGTTGTAATTGTTGAAATGATAATAATTTTCCGTATTCATACAAGTCTCAGAGCGTTTTGATTCCTATTCTTTCCCATTGTGTAAATGATTTATCTATAGAAGGTTTAAACGACGGATTATTGACTATTGGCATTAAAAGAGATAGATTTCTTAATTTTAGATTCTGTTTTATTTGTTTCCAAGTTCTAATTGCGCTATGTATGATTGGATTTCTATTGTAATTTTTGTTATTCAGATTCATTGGTGAAAGGAGAGTCGCTCCTATATTACACAGAGAGCAGTCCTCTCTCTCTCCATTACAATCCAGTTCACCTGCTGGGGAGAATTGTCCAGCAGGTGAATCATATTTTTAATATTTACTGCCCAATTATAATACATAAAGTTAGGGAGCGATTGACCACCCAGCTCTTTGGGTTTACTAAGGTGTGTTCTTTGTATTCTGTGGGATTTATAGTCCCATATAACATTTGTAATGTCTGAGTCTAGTTTTTTGAAAAACTTATTTGGAAGATATATAGGTATTGATTGAAATAGATATAGGATTTGTGGTAGAAAGATCATTTTATAGCATTTATTCGACCTATTAAAGTCATCGGGAGCGTTTTCCAGAATTTGATTAGACTATTTAGTTTCTTAAGTAAGGGACTATAATTGGCATTAAACATAGCATGATAGTTTCTAGTAATTTCAATTCCCAAATATTTAAATTTTTCTGTGGCTATTTTAAAGGGGAATTTTAAGAGATGTGTTGAGTCTTTTGGTTTTATCGACATAATTTCACTATTGTTCCAGTTTATTCTGTACCCTGAGAAAGATTCAAAGTCCTCAATTAGATTTAGTATGTTTGGTATATTATAACCATATAACAATTACAGCACGGAAACAGGCCATCTCGACCCTTCTAGTCCGTGCCGAACCCGTATTCTCCCCTAGTCCCATATACCTGCCCTCAGACCATAACCCTCCATTCCTTTCCCGTCCATATAACTATCCATATTAATTTGGGGTTTTGTGATGTACAGTAGTACATCGTCTGCATATAAAGATATTATGTTATTTGAATATTTTGTATCATAACCGTAAATATCCGGGTGTGTTCGGATTTTTTCAGCTACAGGTTCAATTACCAGAGCAAATAACTGCGGTGATAATGAACATCCTTTTCTATTGCCCCTTGATAATTGGAATTTTGTAGATAGTATATTATTAGTTATTATTCTAGCCGTAGGTTTGTTATATAATAATTTTATCCATGCGATGAAGTTCTCTCCCATTTGAAATTTTTGCAATACTTTAATCATATAATCCCATTCTACTTGATCAAATGCTTTTTTCTGCGTCCAATGAAATGATTGATAACTCTTGTTCTTGAGGTTTGTGTGAATGCATTATGTTAAGCAGACGTCTCAGGTTATTAAATGAGTGTCTCTTGGGTACAAATCCCGTTTGATCCTCATTTATTAATTTACTAACATAGTCTTAGACTTCTAGCTAGTCTTTTCGCTAATATTTTTTGATCCGTATTTAACAGTGCAATAGCTCTATATGAGCCTGGTTCTTCTATGTCTTTATCTTTTTAAGTATTAATGTAATCGTTGATTCTGCTAGTGTTTCAGGTAGGATTTGTTTTTTAAAAGCGTATGTATACATTTTCTGTAGACGTGGTGTAACTTTGTCGTAAAAACATTTATAAAATTCGTTGCTGAATCCGTCTGGTCCTGGTGTTTTTCCATTCTTTAGTGTGCTTATTGTGTCTTCTATTTCCTTAGATGTAATTTGTGCTCCCAGTTCCTCTTGTTCCTTCAATTCTAGTTTTGGAAGATTACAATTGTCCAAGAACTTTGAAACTTTATTATTATCTGTCAGCGTTTTGGATGTGTATAAATTCTGGTAAAATTGAGCGAATATTTTATTGATATCATTTGGTAATGTTAATAATTCCCCTCTATCTGATTTTATCTTTAAAATTGCGTGGTCTTTTTCCCGTTTTTCAGTTGGCGTGCTGAAATTTGTGGGGTTTATCCCCAAATTCAAAGTGTTCCTGTTTTGTAATTTGGAATAGTCTTATAACTTTCTCTGATAATAACTTATTTAGTTTAAATTTCAACATTAATATTTTATTATGTTTTCCATAGTTGGATCTTTAGCATTATCTATATGTAGTTGTCTGATTTGTTCTTCTAAGTGTCTTTGTTCGTTCTTATTCTTTTTGTTTTGAAAAGCTTGGTATGAGATAATGACTCCTCTAATAAATGCTTTGAAGGATTCCCATAGTAAAGTGGGCGATATGTCTGGTGTATCATTTGGTTCAAAAAATAAGTCCATCTGTTTTTTTTAGATATATACTCCCTTGTGGATCTTTTAAAATTTGCGAGTTAAACCTCCAGAACGATTTATTCGTGGACATTCCTTCCAGTTTTAAAAATAAAGTTAGCGGGGAGTGATCTGAAATCGTATTGGTGTGATATTTAGGGTTCATAGTGTAAGGGATTCGTTTTGTATCCACTAGGAAATAATCTATACGTGAGTATGTTTTGTGTACCGTTGAATAAAACGAGTATTCCCTTCCAGTCGGATTCGCGATCCTCCAAACGTCTGTTATATTTGTATTTTTTGTGTATGTATTTAAGAGTTCACTAGTTTTAGATTTAATAATACCTCTTTGTTTTTGCATCGATTTATCTAAGTACGGGTCAAAAACACAGTTGAAGTCTCCTCCAATTATAACATTTTGGTAGTTGAACTCTGAGGGCTCTGAGCTGGAGAAGTTTTTTTTCATTAAAAGCCTTTATCCTCCGTTTAATTCACAGCGCTTACTGATGACGTCATCAGCGCGATGTCCAGGGGCTCCGGTAAGTTTTTGAATCGGTCCCGACGTCCAGACACGATTTTAACGCAGAAAATCGCGAATTTTCAGCAGCGGAGCTAAATGGTGCGATTGCTAGTCCAGCATGGCGCCACCGGAAGTCCGCCCTCCGCTGTTTTGACAGTCCTCAGATCGCTCCGAGCCTCGCTCGGGTCCCAGCAAGCTGCTGCCCCGCTCCACTCCTCTCACCCTCCTCTTCCCCCCCCCTCCTCTCTCACCCTCCCTCCCCCCCCCTCCTCTCTCACTCCCCATCCTCTCTCTTCTTTTTCACCCTCACTCCTCTCTCCCCTCCCTCCTTTCTCTCCCATCCTCCTCACTATCCCCTCCTCATCTCCCCCCCCCCTCTCTCCCCCCTCGTCTTCCCCCTCCTCTCTCAGCCCTCACTCTCTAACCCCGTCCCTCTCTAGACGCGCCTGCGAGTTGGGGGCTATGCGTCAGTGGATTGGGCGGTTATGGGGTAAAAGGCGCAAATTAATAATATTAATATAGAAACATAGAAAATAGATGTAGGATTAAGCCATTTGGCCTTTCGAGCCTGCACCGCCATTCAATATGATCAGGGTGACCATCTAACTCAGTATCCTGTATCTGCCTTCTCTCGATACCCCCTGATCCCTTTAGCCACAAGGGCCACATTTAACTCCCTCTTAAATAGAGCCAATGAACTGGCCTCATCTACCTTCTGTGGCAGAGAGTTCCAGAAATTCACCACTCTCTGTGTAAAAAATGTTTTTTCTCATCTCGGTCCGAAATGATTTCCCCTTTATCCATAAACTGTGACCCCTTGTCCTGGACTTCCCCAAAATCGGGAACAATCTTCCTGCATCCAGCCTGTCCAACCCCTTAAGAATTTTGTAAGATTCTATAAGATCCCACTCAATCTTCTAAATTCTAGCGAGTACAAGCCGAGTCTATCCAGTCTTTCTTCATATGAAAGTCCTGACATCCCAGGAATCAGTCTGGTGAACCTTCTCTGTACTCCCTCTATGGCAAGAATGTCTTTCCTCAGATTTGGAGACAAAAACTGTACGCAATACTCCAGGTGTGGTCTCACCAAGACCCTGTGCAACTGCAGTAGATCATCCCTGCTCCTATACTCAAATCCTTTTGCTATGAATGCTAACATACCATTCGCTTTCTTCACTGCCTGCTGCACCTGCATGCCTACTTTCAATGACTGGTGTACCATGACAACCAGATCTCGTTGCATCCACCCTTTTCCTAATCGGCCACCATTTAGATAATAGTCTACTCTCCTGTTTTTGCCACCAAAGTGGATAACCTCACATTTATCCACATTATACTGCATCTGCCATGCATTTGCCCACTCATTCAGCCTATCCAAGTCACCTTACAGCCTCCTAGCATCCTCCTCACAGCTAACACTGCCCCCCAGCTTCGTGTCATCCGCAAACATGGAGATGTTGTATTCAATTCCCTCGTCCAAATCATTAATATATATTGTAAATAGCTGGGGTCCCAGCACTGAGCCTTGCGGTACCCCACTAGTCATTGCATGCCATTCCGAAAAGGACCCGTTTACTCCTACTCTTTGCTTTCTGTTTGCCAGCAATTCTCTGTCCACATCAATACTGAATCCCCAATACCGTTTGCTTTAAGTTTGTATACTAATCTCTTATGTGGGAGCTTGCCGAAAGCCTTCTGAAAGTCCAGATATAACACATCCAATGGTTCTCCCTTATCCACTCTACTAGTTACATCCTCGAAAAATTCCATAAGATTCGTTAGACATGATTTACCTTTCGTAAATCCATGCTGACTTTGTCCAATGATTTCACCACTTTCACAATGTGCTGCTATCCCATCTTTAATAACTGACTCTAGCAGTTTCCCCACTACCGATGTTAGACTAACTGGTCTGTAATTCCCCGTTTTCTCTCTCCCTCCCTTTTTAAAAAGTGGGGTTGCATTAGCTACCCTCTAATCCTCAGGAACTACTCCAGAATCTAAGGAGTTTTGAAAAATTATCACTAATGCATCCACTATTTCTGGGGCTACTTCCTGAAGTACTCTGGGATGCAGCTTATCTGGGCCTGGGGATTTATCAGCCTTTAATCCATTCAATTTACCTAACACCACTTCCCGGCTAACCTGGATTTCGCTCAGTTCCTCCATCTCCTTTGATCCCCTGCTATTTCCGGCAGATTGTTTGTCTTCCTTAGGGAAGACTGAACAAAAGTAGTTATTCAATTGGTCTGCCATGTCCTTGTTCTCCATGATCAATTCACCTGTTTCTGACTGCAAGGGACCAACATTTGTTTAACTAATCACGTTCTCTTCCTATATATATTAAAACTTTTGCAGTCAGTTTTTATGTTCCCGGCCAGTTTTCCTTCATAATCCATTTTCCCTTTCCTAATTAAGCCCTTAGACCTCCTCTGTTGGACTCTGAATTTCTCCCAGTCCTCTGGTAGGCTGCTTTTTTCCGGCTAATTTGTTATCTTCATCTTTTGTTTTGATACTATCCCTGATTTCCCCTGTTATCCACGCATGCACTAGCTTCCCTGATTTATTATTTTGCCAAACTGGGATGAACAATTGTTGTAGTTCATCCATGTAATATTTAAATGCCTTCCATTGCATATCCACCGTCAACCCTTTAAGAATCAATTGCCAGTCAATGTTGGCCAATTCACGTCTCATACCCTCAAAGTTACCTTTCTTTAAGTTCAAAACCCTTGTTTCTGAATTAACAATGTCACTCTCCATCCTAATGAAGAACTCAACCATATAATGGTGACTCTTGCCCAAGGGGCCACGCACAACAAGACTGCTAACTAACCCTTCCACATTACTCAAAACCCAGTCTAGAATAGCCTGCTCTCTCGTTGGTTCGGCTACATGTTCGTTTAGAAAACTATCACGCATACATTCCAAGAAATCCTCTTCCTCAGCACCCCTGCCAATTTGATTCACCCAAACTATATGTAGCTTGAACTCACACATTATAACTGTTTTACCTTTGTTGCACGCGTTTCTAATTTCCTGTTTGATGCCATCCTCAACTCCACTACTCTGTTCGGTGACCTGTACACAACTCCCACTAGCGTTTGCTGCCCCTTAGTGTTTCGCAGCTCTACCCATATCGATTCCACAACCTCCAAGCTAATGTCCTTCCTTTCTATTGCGTTAATCTCCTCTAACCAGCAACGCTACCCCACCTCATTTTCCTTTCTGTCTATCCCTCCTGAATATTGAATATCCCTGGATGTTCAGCTCCCAGCCTTGGTCACCCTGGAGCCATGTCTCCGTGATCCCAAATATATCATAATTATTAATAGCTATCTGCACATTCATCCACCTTATTACGAATGCTCCTTGCATTGAGACACAAAGCCTTCAGGCTTGTTTTTATAACACTCTTATCCCTTATACAATTATGTTGAAAAATTGAACTTTTTGATTTTTGCCCTGGATTGTCTGCCTGCCACTTTTACTTTTCACATTGCTACCTATTGCTTCAACCTTCGGTTTACACCCCTCTGTCTCTCTGTTCACACATTTAAGAAACCCACCACCTCTTATTCTCTGTTTATTATTATTTTTTCTTCTTCCCCCCCCCCCCTGCACGTTGGGTCTGAGTGCTTCCCTTCTCTGCCTCCTGCCTCACACACTGTCTACTAGCTTTCTCTATTTGAGTCGCTCCCCCCAACCGTTCTAGTTTAAAGTATCGCGTGGGGTAGCCATGTGTGTAGGGGGTGGTTAGTGTGTGTGTGACGCTGCATGCCGCCCCCCTCCTCCGACCACGCGTTGAGGGGACAGGACCTCCGTTGCCATGCGGTGAGAACGGAGAGGTTGAGAAGGAGTTTCTTCCCAGAGGCCATTCGGACTGTAAACGTCTATCTCACTAGGGACTAACTCTACTGAACGTTTTTCCTTCCATTATTTATTATGTAATAGAATATGTGTATTCTGATTGTGTTTATAATTTGTTTGGTTGTTTGGTTGTTTGTCCTTTGCACAAAAGTCCGCGACCATTGCCACTTTCATTTCACTGCACATCTCGTATGTGTATGTGACAAATAAACTTGACTTGACTTGACCCAACTGGCCCCCCTTGGTCTAGTCCAATATAAAATGTTGTATGCTAAGCCAGAAATTGGATGCTTGTTACTTTTTGGATGCTTGTTACTTTGCGATAATCTGATAATTTTGTTCTAAGTATTCCTGATTTTGGCATTTCAATTATCTGCCAAAATTCTGTTCACTTGACTATACATTTCTACCGCCGCAACTGGATTTGAACCAGTATTTGTGGATGATTAGTCCACATGTTAGGCGGAGAAATTACATTTCAAGTTTAATCCTGATGTGCGTAAGCTGACGCATGTTGGACGGGTAAATAAAACTAGGATATTCGCCAGGAATTGCAAGGGCCTCGAGACCACTGAGAAATACCCGTACAAACCCGTAGATCCCTAAAGTCAGCAGCACACCAAGACAGCATTTAACATTCTTTTCATTAGCTGCTGCATTGAATGTAAGTGCAGGGAGAGCTTGATACACATTTATAGGGAGCTAATTAAGCTTTAAGTTGGAGGAGTGTGTGCACTTCTGATCTCCATACTGTGGGAAGGATGCCTTTGTACTGGATGCAGAGGAGATTCAGGATATTCCTCGGAAATGAATATTTCAATTATCAGCAGACTGGAGTGATTTAAGTCGTCTTCCTTGACAGTGTAGTGATCTGATAGAGGTACAGAATACTGTGAGAAAATTAGCGTTGACGGAAAAAATAGTTATCTCCATAGTTGAAATTCCAAACTCTAGGGGGAATCGATTTAATGCGGGGATCTTGAGGTTTGGAGGATGATCTTTCAGGAAGAATCTTTCAGCAGTGATGGCTGCAGTCTGGTACAAGCTGCCTGAGGTGGTTTTGGAGGCAGGTACTCTGTCACAACATTGTAGGATGTCCTTTCAAACTGTACATTGATAGTAGGTGACAGACCAAGTGCTCATAAATGGAATTAGTGAGGAGGAATTGACAGGAGGCAGACGGGTCAAAGACACATTTCTACGCATAATCCGATTCTGGACTCTGATATTCTGGCTTAACATAGAAACATAGAAAATAGGTGCAGGAGTACGCCATTCGGCTCTTCGAGCCTGCACCGCCATTCAATATGATCATGGCTGATCATCCAACTCAGTATCCTGTACCTGCCTTCCCTCCATACCCCCTGATCCCTTTAGCCACAAGGGCCACATCTAACTCCCTCTTAAATATAGCCAATGAACTGGCCTCAACTACCTTCTGTGGGAGAGAATTCCAGAGATTCACCACTCTCTGTATGAAAAAAGTTTTCCTCATCTCGGTCCTAAAAGATTTCCCCTTTATCCTTAAACTGTGACCCCTTGTCCTGGACTTCCACAACATCGGGAACAAACTTCCTGCATCTAGCCTGTCCAACCCCTTAAGAATGTTGTAAGTTTCTATAAGATCCCCCCTCAAGCTTCTAAATTCTAGCGAGTACAAGCCGAGTCTATCCAGTCTTTCTTCATATGAAAGTCCTGACATCCCAGGAATCAGTCTGGTGAACCTTCTCTGTACTCCCTCTATGGCAAGAATGTCTTTCCTCAGATTAACGTTTGCGGCAACTCAGATCATTTGTTTCCAAAAAGAGTGCTGAATTATCAGACAATTCCTGCATCCGGCCACCTGTGACGGTGATGTCCCTGTAGATGTCACCTCTCTGTGCTCACCCCCTTACCTATTTCCACTTCTGTGTGAGCCTCATTTTCTTGCATCAGGTGTACACCCACTGTCAGAGCATCATATATATGTCACAGAAGGCTCACAAACCTTTTTGTTCCTTTGATGTAGAGGCCACTGAGGCACCTCCCCAGTTACCACCTTCAGCCATGATGTCGACAGACGGTCACAAACTCTGTAGCTCTGGAATAAACAATAATAACAGAACCATCAGGTGACAATTGAATGTGAAGGAAGACATTGCCTTGTAAACCAACAAACAGCATTACAGTGCAGCGGAGATGTGAAAAACACCCCCATCCAAACAAGGTGTACCCCAGCAAATTAACAAACAAGAAAAGTAGACCATCTAGCTCTTCATGTCTGCCCTGTCATTCATACGACTTTGTCTGATCTATCCAAGGCAGCATTTCATCATTAGTGCCAGATGCCTGAAGCTTTCAAACACCCTGATCACCGTATCACTATTCCAGACCAAACACGGCCAATCCCCTACATCCACACCTCACCTGTTTGGAGGCTTCAACTCACAGAGAAAGAGGAAAAATACCCACTGATGGGGAATTACTATCACACTCTGCTGGCCCTATTCTTACGACAACCCTACCATCCAGGACAAAAGCTTCCACACCACCATGTTACCCATTGCCAAATTCCCCACGAGCTGCACCGGGATTTAAACCATTTCATGGGCCAACCGCAAACGTCCCAAATCTGTAATCCCCACTGCTCCCATGCACATTCCACCACATCCCTGGAGTTCTCATTCCAGAATAGAAGGATTATATCCCAGGGCTGGACTCTGCAGGGTCTCCATGATGTCAGGTCATGTCTGCAGTACCACCACCAGTCCCACTTAACAGGAGAATCATCCGTCTCATCTCTACAGGACGTTGCCCAAACCCACCCAAAGGTTCATCGGACGGAGTTACTGGGAGGGAGCTGGAGACGTCAGGCGCGAGGAGTGGCCCAGTAGGAGGGTGAACTGGGTTCATGTCTACAGCCATTCAAAGTAGGTGGAGGCGGCCCACGGGACAAAGATGGGTGAGGTGAGGGAAGTCAGTTCACAGGAACTGCACCAGGACATCGAGCTCGCAGGCGGATCTGATTTGGACTTTGAAAATGGCGATGCCTGCATGTGTAATATGTGCTTTAAGAATGTCACTGTATAGTTACTTATTGAACTACTGAACTGTTGAACAATCATCTGTTCCTCCCAGCACTCAGCTCACCAACTGATCCATCCTCAACAATCGGGGATTATCCTTTGCTATCTTGCGGACATTCTCTATTATTATAGCTGAAATATACAATTCTGCATTAAATGGTACAACTTCTGGTCCTGAACTATCCCAACTGTGGACAGGTGATCTCTCCCTACCTTTAAACAACCTCTAGCATCTAAATCAAACGTATTTGTTTATCTTACCGTTGTGTGTGATCTGGCCAAGTACAAATGAGTAGCATTTGTTACCAGTGTAATAAAGACAATGTGTATTTACTTTATTTATTAAAATAGTGGTTGCAGAAAACTGTGAAAGTGCAATGGTGGATGATCCATTATCAGAACTGGGACTGTAATCCAATGCTGCTCAAACTGCTGAGTGTTTCCGGCATGGCAGCATTTTCTCTTGTTTCTTCAGATCTTCTGGAATAGCAATATTTGTTTTTAATTTCCATGCCCAAAAAAACTGGTTGCAAAAGTCACACGTCATCCTACAGTGGTCATTAGATTTGTGTAAATTTCATACTTCCATTCGCATTCCCGATAGTCCCAACTCGTTTGTTCTCGTTTCATTATTGTACAAAACGCATTCTGTGTTGCAAATCCTAAATCCTTAAAGTAGCATTTCCTCTTACTATCATTCTGCTGCTCCTTCTCCTGGGATCACAGGTGATAAAAAATGTTCACTCTCCTTACAGAAAGCTGGGAAATGACTTAACTCTGGCAATGGAGGAATTTGCCCACCACAAATAACTGAAAACGGAAATAACAAGCTGACGGTTTCATTATGAAATAGTTCCCTGAACATTCAGCCATTTTGTGACTGTAATACAAACTCCGACATTTGCTTTGACTCCACCAGACTGCTCAGCGCATTCACCACATCAACTGTTAGTTCCAACTCTATAGAAGTCTGTGTGATTTGCAACATCTACACAAACACATCCAATGACAAAACACAGCTATTGCTCAACATGACTTTTCTGCTTCAATCTATCACTGGGACACATTTATTCATAACAATAAATTCAATGTCCTGCCAAGAGCAAATCAAATTCAATGGTGAAATTTAACCGAAATCTCCCCGCAAGATTAGACCCGTCCACTGCGGACCGTGATAATACTCACCGATGGGAATCTGCTGTCCTCGCTTCCGGGTTCTCCCCCGGCCCGGGACAGTGGAGTCCCTCTCCTCTCCACACTCCCCCAGCCAGTGCAGTCCCTCTCTTCTCTCCTCTCCTCCGGCCCGCACAGTGGAGTCCCTCTCCTCTCCACACTCCCCCAGCCAGTGCAGTCCCTCTCTTCACTCCTCTCCTCTCCCCCGGCCCGGCCACCGGGGTCGAGGTCCCGCTCCCCCGCCGCGGCCACAACCCGCCGCCGCTGCAACAAGTCTGTCCAAAGCAAAGATCTTAGAGCGGAGCAAGATAGGCCACTCCTGCGAAATGCAATGGGCTGACGTGTAGTAGCTACGGAGGGGATCCTGGGCATTTTTCCCCGCCCATTTTAGTAACCGGAGCCTACCTGACCTGACCTGACCTGACCCGACCCGACCCGACCCGCAGTGTAATCAATGTTGGGGGGTGATGTGGCAAAGCCCGTCACCGGGAAGAAAATTCAATAAAACTCAGATGCTGCAAATCTGAAACAAAGACCCGCAGATGCTGCAAATCTGAAATAAAGACCCCCATATGCTGCAAATACGAAATAAAAACCCGCAGATGCTGCAAATCTGAAATCATGACCCACAGATGCTGCAGGTACAAAATTAAACCCGGAGATGCAACAGGTATTAAATAAAGATCTGCAGCTGTTGCAGGTCTGAAACAAAGACCTGTAGATGTTGCAAATCTGAAATAAAGACCCGTAGATCCCACAAATATGGAATAAAGACCCACAGATGCTGCATGTCTAAAATCAATCCCACAGATGCTGCAGGTTTGAAATCAAACCCACAGATGCTGCAGGTATAAAATCAAACCGGAAAACACAACCTCAAGTTCCCATTTAGGTGCACACCACCTCGACTTTAAAATATCGATGAATCCAAATGGTGAACTCTCTCCCCCAAACAGAACATGTCACATGTCATGGGTGGAATTGGCTGCTCACAACTTCTGCTCAAATAAAACAAATGCTGCTCAGACACGTAAACACAACTCAAACATTGACCACACATTTCTAATTCCAAGAAAGGTTAACATTGGCAAAGTCACGGGGTGCTAGGTGGTTAATTGTAATAAGTTTGGAAATTATTAACTGTATTTGGAACTTTGATAAATGATTGGAAAGGCTAAATTTCACGAGAGCATCAATTGAGCTGTATAGAGTAATGAGATGAGGGACGAAAGGGGGAGGACCACTTCCCCTGAGTAATTCGGTCGAATACAGGGTAGCACGGTGATAAAGGAATTCGCTGAAAGATTGTAGACCTGGTGAAACGTTTCTCCCACCACAGGATCAGTACAGATCTGGAACTCATAGAAACATAGAAAAAAGGTGCAGGAGTAGGCCATTCGGCCCTTCGAGCCTGCACCGCCATTCAATATGATCATGGCTGATCATCCAACTCAGTATCCCATCCCTGCCTTCTCTCCATCCCCCTGATCCCTGTAGCCACAAGGGCCACATCTAACTCCCTCTTAAATATAGCCAATGAACTGGCCTCAACTACCTTCTGTGGCAGAGAATTCCACAGCTAAAATAACCTTTGAAGAAATGTATACACTAAAATGTGTGCTTGAAGACTGGTTACCAGAGGGTGGGATCTAACCGATGAACTCTTGCACAACCGGCAAAGACACTGTGGGTCAAATAATTGGCTTCTTCTGTCCTCAATGTATTGAAACTGCAAATGACCAACGGTACCTGGGGGATGGAGGTACCACTGGTAGACACAGTGATGAAGACAGGAACCCCAAGCACATTTACACTGGGTGGAGCTGGGCACCCCTGCATTGTTCCACTGTTCCTCAGTTCAGAAACAAGCCACCCCAGAAACACAGCGACCACCACCCCAGTCACAGATTCTGACCCCTGGATCTGGACTCTTCACTCAGGGGAATAACCAGGAGTCAAGAGTGTTAAATTCTCACATGTACAATGGAACAATTATATTCTTACATGCAGCATAACATAACACCCGGCATACATCCAATCTATGGACATTTCATTCAGGTCATCCCTCATTCCTCTAAACATTAAAGAACAGAGGCTGAGCATCGGTCTCGCTACACAGGGCAACGCCAGTCTGATGAAACTTGATGCAATATTATTCCTTATTTATGTCAATAAATGTTATCTAATACTCTTGGTGCTGCTGTAGCAAGGCACCGTGATCATTGTATAATAGTACAAAAACATTCACACAATACAGCATTGCTGCTTCATTGTCTGCTGGCGAGGATGGTCTCACATTTCCCACAGTCACCCCATCTGGCACCATGCTGTCACCCACACACCCTGTCCCCACCCTGCCAAGCCCTCGACACCCTCCCCACTCCATCCTCACCCTCCTGAACCCTCTCCTCACCCTCCATACCCCATCCTGAACCCTCTCCTCACCCTCCACACCCCATCCTCACCCTCCTGAACCCTCTCCTCACCCTCCACACCCCACCCTCACCCTCCTGAACCCTCTCCTCACCCTCCACACCCCATCCCCACCCTCCTGAACCCTCTCCTCACCCTCCACACCCCATCCTCACACTCCTGAACCTTCTCCTCACCCTCCACACACCATCCTCGCCCTCCTGAACCCTCTCCTCACCCTCCATCCTCACCATCCTGAACCCTCCGCACCCAATCTCCACCCTACTGAACCCTCTCTACATCCTCCACACCCCACCCTTCTCCCTCCCAAACCATCTCTACACCCTCCACGACCCTTCCAAACTCTCTCTACACACTCTGCACCTTCTCCCCTCACTTCCAAACTCTCTCTGCACCCTCCACACTCCATCCCGAATCTCCTGAAGCCGCTCTGCATTCTCCACACCCATCCTCACCTTCATGAATCATCTTTGCACCATCTACTCCACATCTCCAGGCACCTGAATCCATTCTACATATTCCATCCCCACCCCCTCATCCCTCTCTGCACCCTACAAACTCCGTCCCCATCCGCATGAACCCTCTCTGCACCACCCACACCTCATCAAATAGCGAAAGACCTGGACAGAGTGGATGTGGAGAGGATGTTCCCACCAGTGGGGGAGTCTAGGACCAGAGGGCACAGCCTCAGAATTAAAAGACGTACCTTTAGAATGGAGATGATGAGGATTTTTTTGAGCTGGAGGGTGATGAATCTGTGGGATTCATTGCCGCAGACGGCTGTCATTAGGTATTTTTAAGGCGGAGATTGACAGATTCTTCATACGTACGGGTGTCAGGTTTATGGGGAGAAGGCAGGAGATTGGGGTTGAGAGGGAGACATAGATCAGCCGTGATTGAGTCTAAGAAAAAAATAATCGTCTATATCTCTCGTTTCCCTTATCCGTAACCAGACTGAAGAAGGGCCTCGACCCGAAACGTCACCCATTCCTAGTCTCCAGAGATGCTGCTTGTCCCGCTGAGTTACTCCAGCTTTTGCGTCTAACCATGATTGAATGGCGGAGTAGACTAGATGGGCCGACTGGCCTCATTCTGCTGCTCCCCACGGCAGACCCCTCTCTGCCCGGTGATGCATAAACTCGGGGCGTCACCGGGCAGCATTGGCCGCAGGAACCCCTGCACTGATGAGCGGGACCCGGTTGACAAACGGCGCCACTCTCCCCGGGGATTCACGGTGGCGCCTACAGCGGTAGAGTTGCTGCCATACAGCAAAATGCAGCGCCGGAGACCCGGGTTCGATCCCGACTACGGGCGCTGTCTGTACGGAGTTTGCACGTTCTCCCCGTGACATGCGCGGGTTTTCTCCCAGATCTCCGGTTTCCTCCCACATTCCAAAGACGTACAGGTTTGCAGGTTAATTGGCTTGGTGAATGTAAACATTGTCCCTAGTGGGTGTAGGATACGTTTGTGACAACCAGTGGTGGTGATTATAGTCAAAGATACAGATACAGAGCAATGGAGACGCACTGTATCCCCTCTCTACCCCCTCCTACTCTGCCCCCCTCTCCTCTCTCCCCACCCCCCCCCCTTCTTTCCCTACCCCTTCTCTTTACCTGCCCCCTTCTCCTCCCCCCTCCCCTTCTCCTCTCCCCTCGCCCCCTTCTCCTCTCCCCCTCCCCTCCTTATCCTCTCTCCCCCCTTCTCCACTCCGCTCCCCCCTTCTCCTCTCCCCCATTCCCCTCTCCCCCCCCCCCCTTCTCCTCTCACCCTCCCCCCTTCTCCTCTCCCCTCCCCCTCTCCCCCGAGTTTCCTCATCCGCCGCAGCCACAACCCGCCGCCGCAACAGGTGGGTCAGCAGGAAGGAAGCGCCGCCCATCCGGTGACGACCAGACCGTGCACATGCGCACTGCGTCATCAGAGCGGGGACGGGGCCGATTACAGCAATTTACAGCGAGCTGTGGATCAAAGATCTTTCGTACAGCGAGCTGTAGGATGCTCGCTCCCCCCCCCCCCCCCCCACCACAACTGTATTACACTCACTCCCGGGCGGCCCAACTTTTCCGTTTATATCCTCTCTCTCCCCCCCCTTTTTCTCCTCTCTCTCTCTCCTGTCTCTCCCCTCTCCCTCCCCCTCTCTTCCTCCCTCCCCCACTCTCTCTCCCCTCATTCTATCCTTCCTGCTCCCCCCTCTGCCCCCCACCCCTCTCTCCCCTCCTCCACTCCCCACCAATACCCCTCTCCCCTCCTTCACACCCCTCTACCACCCACCAACCCCCCTCACCCCACAACTCCCCTCTACCCGCCATCAACCCCCTCTCCCCTCCTCCAATCCCCACTACCCCTCCTCTCTCTCCCCTCCCCCTCTCCGCACCCCGTCTCCCCCTACCCCCCCTCATCCCCCCACCCCGTGTGTGTTGGGGGGGTGATTAGTGTGCGTGTGAAGCCGCAGCACCCGCCCAACCTCTAGAGTTTTTTCCTCCTCCTCATTTTGTTTTGAAAATTAGAAAATTTGGTTATTAATTTCCCCGCTTTTTTAGTAAAAAACATCAACAAATTTTAAAATCAATCTGTTGCACGAGTCCTCACAGATGTCCAATCACAGTGGATCTCATTTACATATGACATCACACTGGGACAGGGGTGGGAGATTGGAACCTTCAAGTGGTCCCACGAATGCAATCAACCTGGCGTGCACAATCAAATAAGATCAAATAGAGCAAGATATCCTACCGCTCCCTATCTAGCCACTCCCTCTCTACCCCATCCCTCTCCATCCCCCTCCACCCTTCCTATTCTCCCCCACTCTCCCCTCCATCCCCTCCTCGTCTCCCCCTCCTCTTCTTCCTCTCCACTTCCCTCCCCTCCTCTTCTCTCCCCCTCCAACTCCCCTCTTCTCTTCCCATCACCTCTCCTCCCTCCTCTTCACTCACCCCCTCTCCCTCTCCCCTCCCTCCCCTCTGCCCCCTACTCTCTCTCTATCCCTCCCTTCCACCCCCTGCCTTTTCCCCTCCCTCTTCTCTCTCCCCCTTCTCTCTCCCCGCTCCTCTCTCGCCCCCTCTCCAGCTCCCCCCTCTCCCCCCCAACTCTACCATCCTCTCTCCCTCCCCCTCCCCCCTCTGCAACCCCTCCCCTCGACCCCCCTCCACTCCCAGGTATTCTGCCCGTCTCCACCCTCTCCCTCTCTCCTTCCTCTTCTCTCCCCCCGCCATCTCACCCTCTTCTCTCCCCTTCCAACTCGCCCCCTCCCCTCTCCTCCCTCCCCCTCACTCACGCCCTCCTCTCTCTCCCCCCTGTCCTCTCTCCCCTCTACACTCTCTCTCCCCCCTCCCTCCCTTCCACCCCCCTGCCTTTCTCCCACCACCCCTCTCCCTCTCCTCCTTCTCTCTCTCCCCGTCTCTATCTCCCCTTCTCACTCTCCCACCTTCTCTCTCTCTCTCTCTCCCCTTCTCTCTCGCTCTCTCCTTCCCCTCTCTCTCTCCTTGATTCATTGGTTTTCTCTCATTTCCCCATTAAACTTCAAATGACTCACTGGGAGTAGCTTCCCATCCCTGACAAACGTTCACTTGTTTTCCCTAATCAGACCTTCAACATCCTTTGTTCATCAAGGCTTACAAAACTAAACTTCTTTGCTTCTTCCACTACCTACCACGCTGAGTCTGAACAGTTCTCTCACATTTAAAACAATCATAGAAACATAGAAATTAGATGCAGGAGTAGGCCATTCGGCCTTCGAGCCTGCACCGTCATTCAATATGATCATGGCTGATCATCCAACTCAGTATCCTGTACCTGCCTTCTCTCCATACCCCCTGATCCCTTTAGCCACAAGAGCCACATCTAACTCCCCTCTAGCAGCTGCTCCCAGACAGTCTTTATACCCATCAAATGACCCTAATGCAGACAGACCTGCCCTATCATTACTGTACTCTCTCCGGCTCAGGTCTGTCGCCCTTCCGTTGATCCCCTATTCCCTCTCCCCGTGTGTGCTGCAGGTCAGGCAATCTGATCCAGTCACATTGTTGGGACATTTATATCTGACGTAATTCTGCAACACACCGTCGTCTGTCCTCGTTGTCGAGGCCACTGGATCTCCTCCCTGGTCCCCTCCATCAGCCATGATGGTGAATGCCGTTCATGCGTCCCGCTGCTCTGTAATACACAGATTAAAAGCTGGTATTAGACACCAATTGCAACGAGCAGGACAACACTTTCAGCTGATGACATCACATGCTGTCAACTGTGTAGGAAAGAACTGCAGATGTTGGTTTAAATCACAGGTTGACACAAAATGCTGGAGTAACTCAGCGGGACAAGCAGCATCTCTGGAGAGAAGTTTTTTTTTTATAATGGGTGACGTCTCGGGGTCAAGACCCTTCTTCAGACGGATTCAGTCCCTCCAACACATGCTTGTCTTATCAATAATTCAAATCCCCAAAATAATGGAACAAATATACGCTGGAGACAGCACTAATGGCAAAGTATCTTTCCGGGAAATAAGATGGGGGAACACGTAGTCTTTGCAGCTCTGGAAATTAGGTTTATTAGGAAAAATAAATGAACATATTAGGAGCAGGAGTATGACACTTGGCCTCTTGAGTTTGATATGCCTTTTTGTAAGGTTGTAAGGGGGGGGGGGAATTTAACCGGAGTCACTCCCCAAGATCATGCCGTCCACTCTGGACCGGTGGAAACCCACTCATAGTATGGAATCTGCTGTCATAGGGGATCACTGTCCCCGATCCCCCGCCACAGCCAGTGAGGTCCCACTCCCCAGTCCTCCAACCCATCTCCGCACCGGGTGGCGAGGTGTCCCCCCCCCCCCCCCCCCCACACGACCCAGCGCGGTCTCTTTCCCCCCTCCCGTCCCGGCTGATGCGGTCCCTCAACCTGACACGGACAGCAGGGTCACTTCCCCGCCAGGACAACGGGGTCTCCACCCTACTCCCAAGCCCTGGACAGTGGAGTCCTTCACTCTGCTACCCCGCTCCTCCGCTCCTGACAGTGCCCCCCCCCCTCTCCCCGCCCCTAAACGGTGGGGTACCTCTACCCGCTCCGGACAGCTGTGGAAAAGTGACGCCCCTCTATCTTAATCAGAAACTTAAATAATCTTGTGAACCTGACTTGCCATTGGTGCATTATTGACACATGAACCGAGAACCAGTGAGAATGATTATTATTTTTTAGCACTAATAACAATCACACTATACACAAGCAGTGCAAAAAGAAATTAATCGTGCAGCTGAAGACAATATCCATTCATTCATCATAGTTGAAAACATTAGCGACGCAGTGGTGCTGGTTTCCTACGGGAACGGTGACGGATGGACGGTCTCCTAATTTGAGGAAGGACATTCTTGCTTTTGAGGGAGTGCAGCGTAGGTTCACCAGGTTAATTCCCGGGATGGCGGGACTGTCATGCTGAGAGAATGGAGCGGCTGGGTTTGTTCACCCTGGAGTTAGAAGGAGATCTTATTGAAACATATAAGATTATTAAGGGTTTGGACACACTAGAGACAGGAAACATGTTCCCGATGTTGGGGGAGCCAGAACCAGGGGCCACAGTTTAAGAACAAGGGGTAAGCCATCTAGAACGGAGATGAGGAAACAGAATTCTCTGCCTCAGAGGGAGGTGGAGACCGGTTCTCTGGATGATCAAGAGAGAGCTAGATAGGGCTCTTAAAGATAGCGCAGTCAGGGGATATGGGGAGAAGGCAGGAACGGGGTACTGATTGTCGATGATCAGCCATGATTACATTGAATGGCGGTGCTGGCTGGAAGGGCCGAATGGCCTACTGCTGCACCTATTGACCATTGTCTATTATCACACATCGCCGTCCTCCAGTTCCTGCGGACTTCCGCCGCTGAAAGAATAGGATTTTGTTCTGTGCGCGTTATCATCATTCCTTACAATGCCGTGTACGACAGTGATCGCAACGTCTACTGAAGTGTGGAGGTCCGTTGGCTCGATATCTCTTCCGCCCATTGACAGGTCTTGTTGTTGGTCATGCTGGTGGTCAACAGCCCCCTCCTCACCTGGCAAACCAGGTGGCGGAGACAGTTTAGTCACCGACTATACGACCATGGAGCAGGTAGCATGGGATTACATGGTAACCGTGGTGGGGGGAACTCTCCCCGACCTGACCTGATAATATACTGATATAGAAAGTGTAACGGCCACAATCAGGTCGATTGGGAGATCGGGATTACATCCTCAGCATACAAGGTGTATATTTAATAGCCTGATCACATCATCTAAACACCATTTTAGTGAATCTTGTCGTACATGCTTTCCAGCTTTGGGGTTTTCGATGGGAGGAGACGGAACGACGTGGGTATGAGGGGTACTCCTTACATTGGCTGCTTTTCCAAAGCAGCATGCAACTCAAGTTATAGTGTATTCCACTAGGACACTGTCTATAGTGTATCAGGATAAGTTAGGTAAAGTCCCTGGGAAATGCTGAACTTCCTTAGTCTTCTGGCGGTGTATGCTTTGACAACCAGATAGACTAACATATTATCTGGCTGCTATCACATTATTGTTTGGCATCTTGTGCGATTGCTTGTCATGTTTCACAGTGTTAAAAACATCACAAAATGCATTCAATAATGAAAATGCCGGAAACTCAGTCCATAGGGCAGCATCTGGTCAAAGAGATACAGTGGAAGACCCAAGGTCAGAACTGGGACTGTCCACAGATGATATCTGACCTGCTGAGTATATCCAGAATTTAGTGTTTTGATTTCAGATTTCAAACATCTACAGCTGTAAATGAATTAACAATATTAACTCACTGTAGCAGATGTCCTGTTATAACAAAAAAACTATTTTAAAAGTTATGTTCCACCTACACTACCTGTTATTATAATCTTTTACCTCTATATTCAGCTGCTTACAACATCTATTACATACAGCATCCCCCCCAAGGTTTCAGAATGCCCCACTACAACATACTTCAAAAATTACAAATATTATAAACATAAAGAAAGATTTGTGTGACTAATTTTAAATCATGAATGAAGGATCCAGAACAAGGGGGTCACAGTTTAAGGATAAGGGGGAAATCTTTTAGGACCGAGATGAGGAAAACTTTTTTTCACACAGAGAGTGGTGAATCTCTGGAATTCTCTCCCGCAGAAGGTAGTTGAGGCCAGCTCATTGGCTATATTAAGAGGGAGTTAGATGTGGCCCTTGTGGCTAAAGGGATCAGGGGGTATGGAGAGAAGGCAGGTACAGGATACTGAGTTGGATGATCAGCCATGATCATATTGAATGGCGGTGCAGGCTCAAAGGGCCGAATGGCCTCTACTCCTGCACCTATTTTCTATGTTTCTATGTTTCTATGTGCACAAAATTACAAGAACTCCATGTCGAATATTTCCTGGAACAGAAGCATCAAATACCAGCAATATAGATGAGATGGGAAAACACCCCATTGAAAACAAAAAGCCATGGTATTCCTCTATAATCAAGAACCAAATAACAAGCGCAGGAGTAGACCACCTGGTACCTCGTGTCTGCCCTGTATTCCAAATGCCCTTTAGCTGATCTTTCCAAATACCCAATTCATCATCTGTCCCAGATCCTCGAAGCTTTCAAATCCCCTGATCACCGCATCATTATTCCAGACCAAACAAGGTCAATCCACAACATCCACGCCTCATCTGATTGGAGGTGTCAACTCAGAGAAAGGGAGGAAACACCCTTGAATGGGGAATTACCACCACACTCTGCTGGCCCTATTCTAAACACAACCCTGCCACCCAGGATGAAAGCTTCCACACCACCACGATACTCACTAGCTGGAGGGGAAATAAACCATTTCATGGGCCAACTGCAAACATCCCAAGTCTACTGGAAACTTTAGTCCCCACTGTCCCTATGGAACATCCCTGGAGTTTCCATTCTAGAATAGGAGGATTATATCCCAGGCCTGGACTCTGCTGGTTCTCCATGATGTCAGGTGATGTCTGCAGTACCACCACCAGTCCTACTTCACAGGAGAATCATCAGTCTCATCTCTACAGGACGCTGCCCAAACCTGCCCAAAGGTTCATCTGATGGCGTTACCAGGAGAGCTGGAGACATCAGGCGTTAGGAGTGGCCCAATAGGAGGGTGAACTGGGTTCATGCCTACAGCCACTCAAAGTAGGTGGAGGCGCCCCACGGGACACATAGATGGGTGAGGTGAGGGAGGTCGGTTCACAGGAACTGCACCAGGACATCGAGGGCGGATCTGATTTGGACTTTGAAAATGGCAATGCCTGCATGTGTAATATGTGCTTTATGAATTTCACTGTACAGCTACATATTGAACTACTGAACTGTTGAACAAACATCAGTTTCTCTCAGCACTCAGCTCTCCAACTGATTCATCCTCAACAAACAGGGATTATCCTTTGCTATCTTGCGGACATTCTCTATTATCATAGCTGAAAGATACAATTCTGCATTAATTTGTACTACTTCTGGTCCTGAACTATCCCAGCTGTGGACAGGTGATCTCTCTCTACCTTTAAACAACATCTAGCATATAAAGCAATCTTATTTGGTTATCTTACAGCTGTGTGTGATCTAGCCAAGTGCAAACGACTAGCATCGATGTAGATCGGCTGACATCAAGAGCAGCGGATGCAATATATGAGGTTGGAGGAGATGCAGGTAAACCTCTGTCGTACCTGGAACGACTGCTTGGGTCCTTGAATGGAGTCGAGGGGGGAGGTAAAGGGCCAAGTGTTGTATCTCTTGCGGTTGCAAGGGAAAGTGCCAGGGGAGGGGGTGGTACGGGAGGGGAGGGAAGAATTGACAAGGGAGTTATGGAGGGAGCGGTCTTTGCGGAAGGCAGACATGGGGGGAGATGGGACGATGTGGCGAGTGGTGGTGTCACGTTGCAGGTGGCGAAACTGACGGAGGATTACTTGTTGTACGTGACGGCTGGTGGGGTGAAAGGTGAGGACTAGGGAGACTCTGCCCTTGTTGTGAGTGGGGGGGGGATGGGGAGAGAGAGCAGTGTTGCGGGGTATGGAAGAGACCCTGGTGCGAGCCTCATCTATGGTGGAGGAGGGGAACCCTCGTCTCCTGAAGAATGAGGACATTTCAGATGCCCTGGTGTGGAACGCATCATCCTGGGAGCAGATGCGGCGTAGTCGGAGGAATTGCGAGTAGTGGTGTTAGTGGAATGGAAGTTAGTGGTGAAGTGGATGAAGTCAGTCAGTTGTGTGTGGGCGCAGGAGGTGGCACAAAAGTAGTCGTCGATGTAGCGGAGGTAGAGGTCGGGGATGGGGCCGTGGTAGGTATTGAACAAGGATTGCTCGTCGTAACCGACTAAGAGGCAGGCATAGCTGGGGCCCATGCGTGTGCCCATAGCTATGCCTTGTATTTGGAGGAAATGGGATGAGTCAAACGTGAAGTTATTGAGGGTAAGGACCAACTCCGCTAGGCGGAGGAGAGTATCAATGAACGGGTATAGGTTGCTTCTCTGGTCGAGGAAGAACCGGAGGGCTTTGAGACCATCCTGGTGGGGGATGGAGGTGTAGAGTGACTGGACGTCCATGGTGAAGATGAGGGGGTGAGGGCCTAGAGAATGTAATGCGCGGAGACGACGGAGAGTGTCTGAGGTGTCTTGAACATAGTTAGGGAGTGATCTAACCAAGGGGGATAGGATGGAGTCAAGGTATGTGGAAATGAATTTGGTGGGGCACGAACAGGCAGAGACAATGGGTCTACCGGGACAGTCAGGTTTGTGGAGTTTGGGTATGTGTATTTACTTTATTGATTAAAATAGTGCATGCAGAAATGTGTATTTACTTTATTGATTAAAATGTTGAATGCAGAAAACAAGGGAAGTGCAATGTTAGATGATCCATTATCAGAACTGGGACTGTAATCAAATGCTGCTCAAACTGCTGAGTGTTTCCAGTATGTTTGTCTTTTTGATTCAGATCATCATGAATAGCAATATTTTTTTTTAAATTCCATGCCCAAAAAAAACGGTTGCGAAAGTCACACGTCATCCTACAGTGGTCAATAGATTTGTGCAACTTTCATATTTCCCCTCACATACCCAATAGTCCCAACTCATTTGAATAATGAAATGAGAACTGACATGTACAAAACGCATTCTGTGTTGCAAATCTGAAATCCTCAAAGTATCCTTTCCTTTTACTATCATCCTGTGAGCACTGTCCCTCAGCCTACTCAAAATAAATGTTCACGCATGTTGTACATCCGTCAAAGAGAATGCCTACAAGTCCTTTGTCAGGCTCAAATTAATGTATTGTGGAGCCCTATGGGATCCTTTCAACAACTGCAACATCACCCTGGAGAAAGTACAACGCCGAGCAGCCCGCTTTGTATGTAATGACTACAAGCACAAATCAAGCATGAATAATATGCTGACTTCTCTCGGATGGGATACCTAGAGAGCCGCAGAATCTGGCTAAGACTCATTGCAATTAACAAGGAGATTCACAAAATCACGCCATCAAATCTCCCGTCATCCCAGAGCACCAACTGCCATGAAACAAGACAAAATAATGGTCCCTACATTTTCAACTGGCTAAATTTTAATAAACCTTGCTACCAATATTCCCTTTACCCAAGGACGATAAGGGAATGGAATGTTACCACCCAACACACGTGCTGCTCTCGATGTTAAGTCATTTAAAAAGGGGATTGAGCAAGTAGATCTCCTCAACTTGGTGAAAAAGACCCACTTTAAAATGTAATCACCACTCTACTCACTCCGACCTGCGCCCGATAACAACTGATGAACTGTTTGCGCAGTGATCAACTAGAACAACTAGAACTTATCTGTGACCACAGGGCGAAAAAAATGTGCAACTCTCCTTACAGAAGGCTCAGAAAGGCCTTTACTCTGGCAGTTGAGGACGTTTATCAGCAAAAATATCTGAAACTGGAAATAACAAGCTGACGGTTTCATTATGAAACAGTTCCCTGAACATTGAGCCATTTAGTAAGTGTAAAACAAACTGGGACATTTGCTTTGACTCCACCAGACTGCTCAGCACATTCACCACATCAACTGTTAGTTCCAACTTTATAGATGTCTGTGTGATTTGCAGCATCTACACAAACACATCCAATGACAAAACACAGCTGTTGTGGAACATGACTTTTCTGCTTCAAACTATCACTGGGACACATTTACTCACAACAATAAATTCAACGTGTTGCAGACAGACAAGAACAAATCACATTCAATGGGGAATTTAACCCAAGTCTCTCCCCAAGATTTGAGCCGTCCACTGGGGAGCGGCGGACAAAATACTCACCGATGAATGGATGGATGTCAATCTGCTGTCCTCGCTCCCCGGCCCTGAGTCTCCCCGCCCGCTCAGACACCGCGGTGGGCCCCGCTCCCCAGAGCGGCCTGTACAGTGGAATCCCTCTCCTCTCCTTTTCCCGCTCCCCCAGCCTGTGGACTCCCTCTCTTCTCTTCTCTCTTCCCCCGCCGCTGCAACAGGTCGGTCGGCAGGAAGGAAGGAAGAGACGCCCATCCGGTGACTTGCCAGCCTGTGCACATGCGCACTGCGTCATCATGGCAGGAAGGAAATTAAACAAACCCACAGATGCTGCAGGTCTAAATTCAAACACACAGATGCTGCAGGTCTAAACTTAAACCCTCAGATGCTGCAGGTCTAATATCAAACCCACAGATGCTGCAAGTCTAATATCTAACCCACAGATGCTGCAGGTCTAAACTCAAACCCACAGATGCTGCAGGTCTAAACTCAAACCCACAGATGCTGCAGGTCTAATATCATAGAAACATAGAAAATAGGTGCAGGAGTAGGCCATTCGGCCCTTCGAGCCTGCACCGCCATTCAATATGATCATGGCTGATCATCCAACTCAGTATCCTGTCCCTGCCTTCTCTCCATACCCCCTGATCCCTTTAGCCACATCTAACTCCCTCTTAAATATAGCCAATGAACTGGCCTCAACTACCTTCTGTGGCAGAGAATTCACAGATTCAACACTCTCTGTGTGAAAAATGTTTTCCTCATCTCAGTCCTAAAAGATTTCCCCCTTATCCTTAAATTGTGACCCCTTGTTCTGAACTTCCCCAACATCGGGAACAATCTTCCTGTATATAGCCTGTCCAACCCCTTAAGATTTTTGTATGTTTCTATAAGATCCCCATTCAATCTTCTAAATTCTAGCGAGTACAAACCGATTCTATCCAGTCTTTCTTCATATGAAACCCGCAGATGCTGCAGGTTTGAAATCAAACCGGAAAACACAACCACAAGTTCCCATTTAGGTTGCACACCACCTGTATTTAAAATATCGATGAGTCCAAATGGTGAACTTTCTCCACCAACAGAACATGTCACATGTCATGGGTGGAACTGGCTGCTCACAACTTATGCTCAAATAAAACAAATGCTGTTCCGACACGTAAACACAACTCAAACATTTACCACACATTTCTAATTCCAAGAAAGGTTAACATTGGCAAAGTCACCAGCTGTTAGGTGGTTAATTGCAATAAGTTTGGAAATTATTAACTGTATTTGGAACTTTGATAAATTATTGGAAAGGCTAAATTTCACGAGAGCATCAATTGAGCTGTATAGAGTAATGAGATGAGGGAGGAAAGGGGGAGGACCACTTCCCCTGAGTAATTCGGTCGAATACAGGGCAGCACGGTGATACAGGAATTAGCTGAAAGATTGTAGACCTGGTGAAATGTTTCTCCCACCACAGGATCAGAACAGATATAACCATATAACAATTACAGCACGGAAACAGGCCATCTCGACCACTCTAGTCCGTGCCGAACACATAATCTCCCCTAGTCCCATAAAGCTGCGCTCAGACCATAACCCTCCATTCCTTTCCCATCCATATAACTATCCAATTTATTTTTAAATGATAAAAACGAACCTGCCTCCACCACCTTCACTGGAAGCTCATTCCACACAGAGATCTGGAACTCTGCCAAATTTACCTGTGAAGAAACATATACACTAAAATGTGTGCTTGAAGACTGGCTACCAGAAGGTGGGATCTGACCGATGAACTCTTGCACAACCGGCAAAGACACTGTGGGTCAAATAATTGGCTTCCTCTGTCCTCAATGTATTGAAACCGCAAATGACCAATGGTAGCTGGGGGATGGAGGTACCACTGGTAGATACAGTGATGAAGACAGGAACCCCAAGTACATTTACACTGGGTGGAGCTGGGCATCCCTGCATTGTTCCAACACTCCTCAGAGTCAGAAACAAGCCACCCCAGAAACACAGCGACCACCACCCCAGTCACAGATTCTGATCCCTAGATCTGGACTTTTCACTCAGGGGAATAACCAGGAATCAAGAGTGTTACATTCTCACATGTACAATGGAACAATTATATTCTTACATGCAGCATAACATACCACCCGGCATACATCCAATCTATGGACATTTCATTCAGGTCACCCCTCATTCATCTAAACATTAAAGAACAGAGGCTGTGCATCGGTCTCGCTACACACGGCAACGCCAGTCTGATGAAACTTGATGCAATATTATTCCTTATTAATGTCAATAAATGTTATCTAATACTCTTGGTGATGCTGTAGCAAGTCACCACATTCACAGAATACAGCATTGCTGCTTCGCTTCATTGTCTGCTGGCGAGGATGGCCTCACATTTCCCACAGTCACCCCATCTGGCACCATGCTGTCACCCACCCACCCTGTCCCCACCCTGCCGAGCCCTCTCAACACCCTCCCCACTCCATCCTCACCCTCCTGAACCCTCTCCTCACCCTCCACACCCCACCCACACCCTCCTGAACCCTCTCTTCACCCTCCACACCCTCCTGAACCCTCTCTTCACCCTCCACACCCTCCTGAACCCTCTCTTCACCTCCACTCTCCATCCTCACCCTCCTGACCCCTCTCCTCACCCTCCACACCTCACCTTCACGAACCCTCTCCTCACCCTCCACACCCCATCCTCACCCTCCTGAACCCTCTCCTCACCCTCCACACCCAATCCCCACCCACCTGAACCCTCTCCTCACCCTCCACACCCCATCCTCACCCACGTGAACCCTCTCCTCACCCTCCACACCCTCCTGACCCCTCTCCTCACCCTCCACACCCCATCCTCCCCCTCCTGAACCCTCTCTTCACCCTCCACAACCAATCCTCACCCTACTGAACCCTCTCTGCGTCCTCCACATCCCACCCTCACCTAAACCCTCTGTGCACTCTCCACATCCATTCCGAACCCTCTCTGCACCCTCTCCCCTCTCTCCCAAACCCTCTCTGCACCCTACAAACCCCGTGCCCACCTTCATGAACACTCTCTGCACCCTCCACACCCCATCACATAGTCAAAGGCCTGGACAGGGTGGATGTGGAGAGGATGTTTCCACCAGTGGGAGAGTCTAGGACCACTAGTATAGCCTCAGAATTAAAGGATGTACCTCTAGAATGGAGATGATGAGGAATTTCTTGAGCTGGAGGGTGGTGAATCTGTGGGATTCATTGCAGCAGACGGCTGCCATTAGGTGGAGATTGACAGGTTCTTCATTCGTACGGGTGTCAGGGTTATGGGGAGAAGGCAGGAGAATGGGGTTGAAAGGGAGACATAGATCAGCCGTGATTGAGTCTAAGAAAAATTCTCTCCCCTTTCCCCCCTTCTCTCCCCCTCCCCCTACCCCCCTTCTCCTCTCCCCCCTTCTCATCTCCCCCTCCCCTCTTCTCATCTCCCCCTCCCCCTCTCCGCTCCCCCAACCCTTCCCCCCCTTCTCCTCTCCCCTCCCCCCTTCTCCTCTCCCCCTCCACCACTTCTCCCCTCCCTCCTTCTCCTCTCCCCTCCCCCTCTCCCCTTCCCCTTTCTCCTCTCCTCTCCCCTCCCCATTCTCCTCTCCCCCTCCCCCCTTTTCCTCTGCCCCTCCCCCCCTTCTCCTCTCCCCCCCCCACCTTCTCCTATCCCTCCCTCTCCTCTCCCCCTCCTCCCCTTCTCCTCTCCCCTCACCCCCTTCTCCTCTCCTCTCCCCCATTCTCCTCTCCCATTCCCCCCCTTCTCCTCTCCCCCTCATCCTCTCCCCTCACCCCCTTCTCCTCTTCCCCCTTCTCCTCTCCTCCTCCTCCCTCCCCTTCTCCTCCACCCCCCTTCTCCTCACCCCCTCTCCTCTCCCTCCCTTCTCCCCTCCCTCCCTTCTCCCCTCCCCCCTTCTCCTCTCTCCTCCCCTCTCCACCCCTTCTCCTCTCCGCACCCCCCTTCTCCTCTCCCCTCTTCCCCCCCTTCTTCTCTCTCCTCACCCCTTCTCCACTACCCCTCCCCCCTTCTCCTCTCCCCCCTCCTCATCTCCCCATCTCCTCCTCTCCCCCCCATCTCCTCCTCTCCCCCCATCTTCTCCTCTCCCCCCCATCTCCTCTCCCCCCATCTCCTCTCCCCCCCATCCCATCTCCTCCCCCCCCATCCCATCTCCTCCTCTCCCCCCCTCCACCTCTCCACCCTCTCCCCATTCTCCTCTCCCCCTTCCCATCTCCTCCCCCCCACCCCCTTCTCCTCTCCCCCCCCTCCACCTCTCCCCTCTCCCCCCATTCTCCTCTCCTCCCCCCTCCCCCCTTCTCCTCTCCCCTCACCCCCTTCTCCTCTCCCCCCCTCTCCCATCCTTCTCCTCTCCCCTCCCCCCTTCTCCTCTCCTCTCCCCCTTCTCCTCTCCCCTCCCCCCCTTCTCCTCTCCCCAAACAGAAACCACCATATTGAGGACAGAATAATATGGACATAAAACAATAATATGTCCTCACCTTTCTGTGTTATTGGTGAAGGTGAAGCAAGACAGATAATTTACAGCAGAACAGTGAGCTGTAGATGTAGTGGACCAACACCATGACGGTGTCGAGGCTGCCCTTCAAATTGGCACCAAAAATCGAGCCCCGCGCGTGCGCGTTCCCAACAGCCGCTCGACTTGGCGGGAAGAGGCAGCGCGCGGGGCCCCGCCTCACCAAGCATGCGCGCGCAGCCACAAGGTGCTCGCTCCTGGGCCCCACAACTGTGTTACACTCGCTCCCGGGCCCCACAAATGTAATACACTCGCTCCCCGGCCCCACAACTGTATTACACTCGCTCCCGGGACCCACAACTGTAGTACACTCGCTCCCGGGCCCCACAACTGTAATACACTCGCTCCCGAGCCCCTCAACTGTATTACACTCGTTCCCGGGCCCCACAACTGTATTACACTCGCTCCCGGGCCCCACAACTGTATTACACTCGCTCCCGGGCCCCACAACTGTATTACACTCGCTCCCGGGCCCCACAACTGTAGTACACTCGCTCCTGGGCCCCACAACTGTAATACACTCGCTCCCGGGCCCCACAACTGTAGTACACTCGCTCCCGGGCCCCACAACTGTAATACACTCGCTCCCGAGCCCCACAACTGTAATACACTCGCTCCCGGGCCCCACAACTGTAATACACTCGCTCCCGGGCCCCACAACTGTAGTACACTCGCTCCCGGGCCCCACAACTGTAATACACTCGCTCCCGGGCCCCACAACTGTAGTACACTCGCTCCCGGGCCCCACAACTGTAATACACTCGCTCCCGAGCCCCGCAACTGTAATACACTCGCTCCCGGGCCCCACAACTGTAATACACTCGCTCCCGGGCCCTACAACTGTAGTACACTCGCTCCCGGGCCCCACAACTGTAGTACACTCGCTCCCGGGTGGATGAACTGTATTACACTCGCTCCCGGGCCCCACAACTGTAATACACTCGCTCCCGGGCCCCACAACTGTATTACACTCGCTCCCGGGCCCCACAACTGTAATACACTCGCTCCCGGGCCCCACAACTGTAATATACTCGCTCCCGGGCCCCACAACTGTATTACACTCGCTCCCGTGCCCCACAACTGTAGTACACTCGCTCCCGGGCCCCACAACTGTAGTACACTCGCTCCCGGGTGGATGAACTGTATTACACTCGCTCCCGGGCCCCACAACTGTAATACACTCGCTCCCGGGCCCCACAACTGTATTACACTCGCTCCCGGGCCCCACAACTGTAATACACTCGCTCCCGGGCCCCACAACTGTAATATACTCGCTCCCGGGCCCCACAACTGTATTACACTCGCTCCCGTGCCCCACAACTGTAGTACACTCGCTCCCGGGCCCCACAAATGTATTACACTCGCTCCCGGGTCCCACAACTGTAGTACACTCGCTCCCGGGCCCCACAACTGTACTACACTCGCTCCCGGGCGGATGAACTGTAATACACTCGCTCCCGGGCCCCACAACTGTATTACACTCGCTCCCGGGCCCACAACTGTATTACACTCGCTCCCGGGCCCCACAACTGTAGTACACTCGCTCCCGGGCCCCACAACTGTAATACACTCGCTCCCGGGCCCCACAACTGTATTACACTCGCTCCCGGGCGGATGAACTGTAATACACTCGCTCCAGGGCGGCCCCAGCTTTCGACGCCCGTTAATGGGGGATTAACCTCCGCCCACTAACCGTCCATCGCCGCCGTTAACCGCTCCTCAGCTGGAACAGCTGTAAGCGACGTTAAAGTGGGAAAAAGCATGAATGTAAAGTTGCTGCTGCTGCTGCATTGACAGCGTGTGTTGGCTCCACCCGGGATCCGATCGCGCGTGTGCGCGTGCGCGGCCGCCGTCAACGTCAACATCTCGTGTCCCGCGCGCGGGCGGGAAACGGCGCGAGGCCGAGTGACGTCAACACCCCCGCCCCGCCCCCCGACCGACCATCGACGCGCGCTCCCGGCTTTTATCCGTCTCCCTCCCTCCCTCCCTCCCTCTCTGTCCGTCCGTCATTCCCTCTGTGTCCCTCTCCCTCCCTCCCTCTCTGTCCATTCGTCATTCCCTCTGTGTCCCTCTCTTTGTCCGTCCGTCATTCCCTTCTGTGTCCCTCCCTCCCTCCCTCTCTCTGTGTGTGTGTGAACGAGCAAGTTCTCTCTTCTTCTTCTACTTCTTCTACTTCTTCTTCGGAGTTTTACGGCAGCCGGCATCCACAATGTTGCATTGCTGCCACCTTCTGGCTTCACTCCACAGTCCTCATGTCTTTACATTATATCCTTTTTATAAGGCCAGAGGCCCTCAAGATATTAAACAACACCTTTACTCCTTTTCCTTTCCTTCCATACTCTAGGATGTTCTTTTCTGATATTTCTGTCATTCCAATTTTCTTCATTTCACTGATCAAAACTCTTCTTTCTATTTCATATCTTCTACATGTAACTAGAGCATGCTGAACTGTTTCCGGGTGATGGCATTCCTCACACATCCCAGTAGGGTGTTTTCCCAACATTTTTAATGTGCTGTTCAGGTGAGTGTGTCCTATCCTCAATCTTGCTAATACTACCTGTTCTCTCCTGTTCCCCCCTCTTCTTGCTGTAATGCCCACTCTGTTTTGTAGCGAATAGAGGTGTCTCCCCTTTGTCTCCTGTTCCCAGTATTGTTGCCATTCCTGATTTATTTTCTTCCACACAATGCGTCTTCCTTCAGATTTGGATAATTGTAGGTTTACCTCTATGTTCTCTTTTTTAACGGCCTCTTTTGCTAATTTATCCACTTTTTCATTTCCAAGCACACCAATGTGTGCTGGGACCCACAACAAAGTCACATCACTGCCCTTCCTTGTTACTTGGCTTAATAGTAGTAGAATTTCATACACTAGCTCAGGCCGCCTATGGGATGCACCAGACCCAATACTCTGGATTGCAGACAATGAGTCGCTACATATTAATACTTTGCATGGTTGCACCTGTTCTATCCACCGAACTGCCATCAAAATAGCGTACAGTTCCACTGTATATACTGCAGCAAGTTCTCTCACCGGGGGACAGGCGAGATCCCGAGGGGAAGTGAAGACGGGGGTGATTGGGGGGGGGGCTTGAGGGAGGGTGGGAGACAGAGAGGAGTGGGGGTGATAGGGAGTGTTAGGAATAGATGGACTGCCCCTCCCCCCCTACCCCTCCTCCCTACCCCCCTCTCCCTCACCACTATCCCTCCTCACCTCCTCCATTCCCCCCCCCCTCTCCCTCCCTACTCCCCCCTCTCCCTCCCTACTCCCCCCTCTCCCTCAACACCCCCCCCTCTCTTCCCCGGGGGGTGTTGAGGGAGTAGGGAGGGAGAAGGGGGAATGGGGAGGTGAGGAGGGATAGTAGTTAAGATGGCCGCCTATGGCTTCACTACCATTGACTTCAATGGGAGACTGCCAGTGGTTAAGATGGCCGCCTATGGCTTCAATCGCATTGACTTCAATGGGAGACTGCCAATAGTTAATATGGCGGCCCATCGCTTCAGTTGCATTGACTTCAATGGGAGACTGCCATTAGTTAAGATGGCCGCCTATGGCTTCACTGGCATTTTCAATGGGAGATTGCCGCTAGTTAAGATGGCCGCCTTCGGTTTCAATATCATTGACTTCAATGGGAGACTGCCAGTAGTTAAGATGGCCGCCTATGGCTTCAGTCGCATTGACTTCAATGGGAGACTGCCATTAGTTAAGATGGCCACCTATGGCTTCACTGGCATTGACTTCAATGGGAGACTGCCAGTAGTTAAGATGGCCGCCTTAATTCCACAGACTCACCACTCTGTGAGAAAAAGTGTTTCCTCGTCTCCGTTCTAAATGGCTTACTCCTTATTCTTAAACTGTGTGTGTGGCCCCTGGCAACAGTTTAACATCAATCTAAATGAAACCTGATAACATCAATCTGAACGAAACGTAATACAGCACACCACAGGGCAATGGTGAATAAGGTGGGACAAAAATTGCGGCGCTATCGTGCACCGTTTTGTACGGTGAGTGTAGAGAAATGTACAGACAAAGTGGTGTTTAAATCATCTTTAATCATCAGTCATGGCGGTGCAGTACAATATGTTGTTAGTTCATCTCTACCACCGGTGTAACTACGTAATATGGGAAGTGAGTGTTAATATAAAGTGTACAGTAAGGTGGTGCTAGTGTTAGTACATTACTCTGAAATGGTCCAGAAATTGCAGCGCTATCATCGTGTACCGTTTTGGCGTAATTCATGGCACGACGGACACACACACCGACATACACACAGACAAGATTAGAGTTTTATGCCACTGTCCCACTTAGGAAACCTGAACGGAAACCTCTGGAGACTTTGCGCCCCACCCAAGGTTTCCGTGCGGTTCCCGGAGGTATTTGTCAGTCTCCCCACCTGCTTCCACTACCTGCAACCTCCGGCAACCACCTGCAACCTCCGGGAACTGCATCATTGTGAGGTGCAAGCTGCTGTGTTTTTGAAAAAAAAAATTTAAATGACGGGCAGTTTATATAAATGAGATCTCATTGTGACGTCATAGCTGGCACCCGTCAGTGCAGATGGAAGAGATTTTTTCACAGTGGGATTTTGTACAGTTAAAAATGTCAATAACTTGTAAAATATACCATAAATCTGAAAATACTTGATACAACACACCACAGGACAATGGTGAGTAAGTATGGTGGGGTAACATTTGTAGCGCTATCGTGTACCGTTTTGGTCCCTGTCACACGGGAAGCCTGGTCCTCCAACGCAACCCATCCGCCCCCTAACGCAATATTCCACCACGCACCCATAGCCCCCAACTGTGCAGGCGCGGATCATTTCCTCCCTCCCTCACATCTCCCTCCCCCTCCATTCCCCTATCCTCAGTCAGTCAATCCCTCCCTCCATAACATCTCTCCCCTCCCTACGCCCCTCCTCTCCCCGATCAATAATGTAAATGAGATCCCATTGTGATGTCATTGTGGGGTGGATCATTGCAGTTTATGTAAATGAGATCCCATTGTGAAGTCATAGCTGTAACTGCCAGTGCTAGTGATTTTGCTCAAACTGGATTTTATAACGTTTTAAATGTGAGTAAATTGTAAAATATAACATCAATCTGAACGAAACTTGATACAAACCACCACAGGACACTGATGCGTAGGGTGTCCAAATATTCTAGCGCTATCATGTACCGTTTTGGCGTAATTTGAGGACATCACTGAACAGACATCACAGACACACACGCAGACAGAAATAGAAACAAATAAAATGAGAGTTTTAGTAATATACTAGACTCGGTGTACTGCGACTTAAAACAAGAATTGCACTTGCTAGGGCTAGCAGGACTCAGTGTACTGTGACTTTTTTTTGTTAAGATGGCGGATGTGCAGCAGTGGGCGCCGTCTGTGTATGGCAGCCTGCCCGCAGTCCGTCTCTTCACCTTTTTTTATTTTAAGTCCTGTTAAAAAAAAATGTGTGTTAGTTAGTTGGAGCTCTTTTATGTGGAGGGTGGGGGGGAGGGGGAAACTTTATTTCTTAGTCCCCTACCTGGTCAGAGAGGCAGCATCCCTCCAAGCTGCTTCTTCGCCCCGTCCTCGCGGCCTGCCATCGAGAGTGGAGCGGCGATTCCTGTCGAGACCGGCCGGGACTACAGCTTCGGCGGCGGTGCAGCACTGGGATTCCAACAGGGAGCGGGCGATGCCTTACCGGGTCGCCGTGCGGTAAGCTCCGGAGCGCTGTGGCCGCCGACTCCCAACATCGCGGAGCTGTGGCTGCGGGCATCCGGCCGCGGGCGGCGCTGGATTTGGAGCTCCGCGGAGCCAGGGATCGAGTTCGCCGGGGTTGGAGCTCCAACCGGCGCGGCCTAAGGGCTACGAGTGCCCCGGGCTCCGGTCTCTGGGGAGGAGGCAGCCGCTCCTGACTTTCCACGCCGCTTGAGGAATTGTTTCACCCGGCGCCGGTGTTCCATCTTTCACGGCAAGAGGGCCCTGAAAATCATCGGACTTGCTGCAAGACCACAAATGGGCCCCGACCTCGGGTGTTTCAGAGGAAGGGGACTTAACTTTCTGGTGCCTTTCCCCACAGTGGAAATGTTTGATTCTGCTGTGGGGGGACGTTTGTGTTGAACACTATAATGTGTTGTGTCCATTTTCTTTATTTTTTTGTTAACCTTTTTCTATGGTATAGAAACTTATTAGCTATTTTATGTAAAGCACTTTGGTGTCAATGCGAGTTGACTTAAAACGTGCTATATAAATAAAACTTACTTACTAAAATGCATTTGCACTTGCTAGCTAGCAGGCCTCAGTGTATTGTGACTTAAAACATGCATTTGCACCTGCTTGGGCTAGCAGGACTCAGTGTACTGTGACTTTAAAAAAATGCATTTGCACTTGCTAGCTAGCAGGACTCAGTGAACTGTGACTTAAAAAATGCATTTGCACTTGCTAGGGCTAGCAGTACTCAGTGTACTGTGACTTTAAAAAAAATGCATTTGCACTTGCTAGTGCTAGTAGGACTCAGTGTACTTGGATAGCAATAATGTTGCAAGCATGCACAGGGAATAAGCGAAAGAGTGATATTTTCCAAGTTTTTTGATATTTTTGAACATTTTCATTAATGACTTGAGAAATAATGCATTAATTTTTAAGATGAGGCAATTTTGGACTCTACAGGATAAATCTCTATCGGAATATGTGAAAATTGTTACCGTTAGCACGTCGTTTTTTTAGAAGATATTAGGGTCTGCTGCCCCCCAACGCACCCGTCCCCTACCTGTAGCCCCCACGGGAGGCGTGGTCCTCCTACTCAACCCGTTACCGAAGGTAAGATTCGAGCAGTCCTCAGCAAAGATCATGGCTCGTGAGCCTCCCCAAGCACTGGAGTTAAAAAAATAAAATTCCAATCGCAAAATGCAATACCAATTGACCCTCCCCCTCCTGTCCTTCCAGGAGCTACAATGGCAACATTGTTGCAAATGTCGGGTGACAATAGACAATAGGTGCAGGAATAGACCATTCAGCCCTTCGAGCCAGCACCGCCATTCACTATGATCATCCCCAATCAGTACCCCATTTTTGCCATCTCCCCATATCCCATGACTCCGCTATTTTTAAGAGCCCTATCTAGCTCTCTCTTGAAAGCATCAAGAGAACCGGCCTCCAGAGGCAGAGAATTCCACAGACTCACAACTCTCTGTGAGAAAAGGTTTCCTCGTTTCCGTTCTAAATGGCTTACCCCTTATTCTTAAACTGTGTGTGTGTGTGGCCCTGGTTCTGGACTCCCCCATCATTGGGAACATGTTCCTGCCTCTAGCGTGTCCAAGCCCTTAACAACCTTATGTTTCAATGAGATTCCCTCTCCTCCTTCCAAACTCCAGAGTGTACAAGCCCAGTCGCTCCATTCTCTCAGCACTTGCTGTGAGATGACATTGAGCTGAAAAGTGCAGAGGATTCCTGCCAGTGTTCCTGCCTTGCAATTTTTTATCAAAGCGTGTTGGAAGATGTGAGGAATGATTTTTAACAGTAAAAACCATTATAAATTCGGAGTATTTTTAAACATTTTCAGTAATAAGACGAGAAATAAAGTATGAAATTTTCAGATAAGTATATTTTGGACTCCAGTGGAGAAATCTCTACCAGAATATGTAAACATTTGATCGTTTCTGCGTCGTTTTTTCGAGATGTAATTATACAGAAAAAAATAATAAAAATAATACTAAATTTTATTTATGGACGCCTTTCAAGAGTCTCAAGGACACCTTACAAAAATTTAGCAGGTAGAGGAAAAACATGTAAGGGGAATGAAATAAATAGTAGAGACATGACTAGTACACAAATTAAAGACAGAATTCAATTCAAAACACAATATGAGGCAATTCATGCACAGATGAAAAGGGAGGGGGACGTGGGGCTAAGGATAGGCAGAGGTGAAGAGATAGGTCTTGAGGCGGGACTGGAAGATGGTGAGGGACACGGAATTGCGGATCAGTTGGGGGAGGGAGTTCCAGAGTCTGGGAGCTGCCCTGGAGAAGGCTCTGTCCCCAAAACTGCGGAGGTTGGACTTGTGGATGGAGAGGAGACCGGCTGATATGGATCTGAGGGACAGTGAGGGTTGGTAGGGGGAGAGGAGGTCAGGGAGATATGGGGGTGCCAGATGGTGGAGGGCTTTGTAGGTGAGGACCAGGATTTTGTAAGTGATCCGGTGGGAGATGGGAAGCCAGTGAAGTTGTTTGAGGACTGGAGTGATGTGATGCCAGGATTTGGTATGAGTGATGAGTCGGGCGGCTGCGTTCTGGACCAGTTGGAGTCGGTTGATGTAGGTGGAGCTGATGCCAAGGAGAAGTGAGTTGCAATAGTCCAGTCGGGAGGAGATGAAGGCATGGATGAGTCTTTCAGCAGCGGGAGGTGTGAGAGAGGGTCTGAGTTTGGCGATGTTGCGGAGATGAAAGAAGGAGGTTTTAATGACATGGCGGATGTGAGGCTCAAGGGAGAGGGTGGAATCAAAGATCACGCCAAGGTTGCGGGCCTGGGGAGATGGGGAGACAGTGGTGCCGTCGATGGTGAGAGTGGGGTTATTGATTTTACTGAGTGGATAAGCACACAAACATATAAATACACGTCCAAGATCAGAGTTTTTTAAGTAAAGAGATATGATATGATAATACAAGATAATACAATATACTGTAGCGGCACCAAACGTGAATAAACAGTTGTTTTATTCAGGTGTTACATGCAAGTTTGGTCCACTAACATATATCATTGCTGCTGCAGCTGAGCGAAGGTGTTGTCTCGAGCTCAGCTACCTGTCGACTGGACAGATCTCAAGGTGAGATGTTTATGTAGCAGGAAACTCCCCTTAACCTATGACGTCACGTGACAGCCCTCGCAACCACTGACGAGGGTTCGACCGTAAGTGGTCTGTCCACTTAAGCTGATGACACAGGACCCCGCCCCCCCCCCAAGAACCAGAGGAATAGAACGCGCCAACGTTCTACAAGAAGGTGCGCAAGCATGATCGAGGGTGGCACAGCCGTGGGTCGGGACGGTGGGGCCCGCCGGCGCAATCGACGCTCCGGCTTTGGGCCGTCCCGGCAGTATGCCGAGGGGTGCGAGGAGACCGATGCAAAAGCCGCCGGATGGATGAGACACAGTCGCATCTCCTCGACCAGCTAGGGGATTGTCGCCTGAGAAATACGGCCCCCCAGCAACGGCTGGGAGGTTGCATCGTGACTTCGCTCGGCAACTTGAGCGTCCAGGAGCGGAAAAGGATGCAAAAAGTTGTGACCACTGCCCAGTCCATCATCGGCTCTGACCTCCCTTCCATAGAGGGGATTTATCGCAGTCGCTGCCTCAAAAAGGCTGGCAGCATCATCAAGGACCCACACCATCCTGGCCACACACTCATCTCTCTGCTGCCATCAGGTAGAAGGTACAGTAGCCTGAAATCTGCAACATCCAGGTTCAGGAATAGCTACTTCCCCACAGCCATCAGACTATTAAAACACAACTTGCACTACAAACACAACTTGAAGCCAATACTGAGCTATAAATATTTCAAAGACGTTTCCTCAATTATGGTCTGATAAAGGCAATAAAACATACTCAAATTATGGAAACATACATCTGTCCCTACTCTTAAAATGTGGATTACAAACATGTCTGAGACGCTACATCTTGAAAATATGAGACTTTTTCAGAGCATTTTTCGAAGACATGGACACCATGCATTGATTTATTACAAGGATAGTACGGTGCAACACAATTTTGGAGTTAAATCTAATTACGGGTTGGGTGATGGGTGGGGAGGGATGTGAAGCAGGTATACCACCACCTTTTTGTTTTTCTTTCTTTTTTGTGTTTTTATTTCTCTACGTCTTTCTTATTTCTTTTACTTACTCACTCTTTGTCTCCACCACTTTGGTAGTCTAGGGGTTCGATCCTTGCACATCCACTTTTTCTCTCTCTTGCTTTTTTTCTTTTCATTTCCCTTAACTTTATCTAAAAATTAAAATTGAAGTTGTACAATAACTGTATTGTGTCATATGTTGCTGGTTATATTTGTGTACACTGCTTCTAATAAATAAAAAATTAAATTAAAAAAAGACAAACTTCAAACAAACTCTGAACTATAACAGCGTATTGCACTTAATCTGTTTATTTATGTATATGCATACAGTGGCTTGCAAAAGTTTTCATACCCCTTGAACTTTTCCACATTTTGTCACGTTACAACCACAAACGTAAATGTATTTTATTGGGATTTTATGTGATAGACCAACACAAAGTGGCGCATAATTGTGAAGTGGAAGGAAAATGATACATGTTTTTCAAATTTTTTTACAAATAAAAAACTGAAAAGTGTGGCGTGCAAAAGTATTCAGCCCCCTTTACTCTGATACCATTAAATAAAATCCAGTGCAACCAATTGCCTTCAGAAGCCACCTAATTAGTAAATAGAGTCCACTTGTGTGTAATCTAATCTCAGTATAAATACAGCTGTTCTGTGAAGGCCTCAGAGGTTTGTTCGAGAACATTAGTGAACAAACAGCAACATGAAGCCCAAGGAACACACCAGACAGGTCAGGGTTAAAGTTGTGGAGAAGTTCAAAGCAGGGTTAGGTTATAAAAAAATATCCCAAGCTTTGAACATCTCACAGAGCACTGTTCAATCCATCATCCGAAAATGGAGAGTATGGCACAACTGCAAACCTACCAAGACATGGCCGTCCACCTAAACTGACAGGCCGGGCAAGGAGAGCATTGATCAGAGAAACAGCCAAGAGGCCCATGGTAACTCTGGAGGAGCTGCAGAGATCCACAGCTCGGGTGGGAGAATCTGTCCACAGGACAAATATTCGTCGTGCATTCCACAAATCGGGCCTTTATGGAAGAGTGGCAAGAAGAAAGCCATTGTTGAAAAAAAGCCATATGAAGTCCCGTTTGCAGTTTGCCACAATCCATGTGGGGGACACAGCAAACATGTGGAGGAAGGTGCTCTGGTCAGATGAGACCTAAATTGAAGTTTCTGGCCTAAATGCAAAACGCTATGTGTGGCGGAAAACTAACACTGCACATCACCCTGAACACACCATCCCCACTGTGAAACATGGTGGTGGCAGCATCATGCTGTGGGGATGCTTTTCTTCAGCAGGGACAGGGAAGCTGGTCAGAGTTGATGGGAAGACGGATGGAGTCAAATACAGTGCAATCTTGGAAGTACCCTGTTAGAGTCTGCAAAAGACTTGAGACTGGGGCGGAGGTTCACCTTCCAGCAGGACAAGGACCCTAAACATACAGCCAGAGCTACAATGGAATGGTTTAGATCAAAGCATATTTGTGTGTTAGAATGGCCCAGTCAAAGTCCAGACCTAAATCCAATTGAGAATCTCTGGCAAGACTTGAAATTTGCTGTTCACAGACGCTCTCCATCCAATCTGACTGACCTTGAACTATTTTGCAAAGAAGAATGGACAAACATTTCAGTCTCTAGATGTGCAAAGCTGGTAGAGACATACCCCAAAAGACTTGCAGCGAAAGGTGGTTCTATAAAGTTTGACACAGGGGGGCTGAATAATTTTGCACGCCACACTTTTCAGTTTTTGATTTGTAAAAATAATTTGAAAACCATGTATCATTTTCCTTCCACTTCACAATTATGCACTGATCTGTTCTGTATTTATGCCGACAATATTCTGTTGTGCTGCAGCAAGCAAGAATTTCATTGTCCTATCTGGGACACATGACAATAAACTCTTGAATCTTGACTTGACGTCGGCAACAATGCAAACAAAGGACAATAAATAGAGAGACTGATTGTTAAACCCAGCGTGGTGATACAGTGTAAACAAAGTGGCAAGAAACAATACAAACTACAGTGAACAATCAACTCCATGTCTCAAATACAGTGTCCATGGTGCAGGATGGGAATCTGTGCTGGAAAACTGGATGTTGCAGTTACAGCATCCCACCTGAAGGTGGCGATGTTGCCAACGGTCATGTGTCGGCCATTTTTGTATTCGCTGCGGCGGTCATTTTTGTGGTCACAACAGCGGCCATTTTGTACTCGCTCGGAGGTCATGTGGCAGTTGTGCGGTGGCCATTTTTGTAGTAGTTAAGGCGGCCATTTTTGTATTCACTGTGGTGGCCATTTTTGTAGTCGCAACGGCGGCCTTTTTTGTAGTTGTTGGTGGCCATTTTTGTAGTATGTGTGGTGGCCATTTTTGTATTCGGCGGCCGTTTAAAGGGGAGGGCGGCCGTTAATAGGGGAGGGCGGGGAATCGGCTAACAATATTCCGGTCCCCAGGGTGGTGACGTTTACACCCAGAGATGTTCACACAAACACTCTCAGTCCGGGTCTGGGTTCCTGCAGCGACCTCAGTTCCTTCTCCCCGGTATGACTGAACTTATTCCTCTCCAGGCTGAAACAAGTCGAGGAATAAAGAGGAAATAAACAGATGAAACAGCAGTGTCAATAACAGGGACTGGGATTAATATTTCAACAATTAAACATTAACACAAACACTCACTTGATCAGCTCCAGTCTCGGGAGGGTCAGTATGAGGCGGCGGAGAGCGGGCACACATCGGTCTGTGAGGGAGTTGCCTGTCAGGTTCAGCTGCGTCAGTGGGGGCTTTGTACTGAGAGCGGAGACGAGATCCTCGGCTCCAGAATCTGTGAGACCCACATTGCCCAGCGTGGAGATGAGAGAGAGTGAGGGTGAGGGGCACAGAGAGACAGGAGACGGTGCAAATCCCCAGTGTTTATCAGTGACACAATTACTGATCATATTAATGTTCAGTGTCAGACACCCAGTGAGTGTAAACACAATCTCTCACAGTCTGGGACTTACCCCAGTCTCTGTATTTTACAGTCCAGGTTCCTCACAGCCGCAGACACCTGTTTCACTCCGGAATCTCCCAGTTTATTCCCACCCAGCCACAGCACCGTCACTGTGTGGTTTGTACTGAGAGCGGAGACGAGATCCTCGGCTCCAGAATCTGTGAGACCGACACTGTACAGCCTGGAGATGAGAGAGAGTGAGGGTGAGGGACACAGAGAGACAGGAGACGGTGCAAATCCCCAGTGTTTATCAGTGACACAATTACTGATCATATTAACGTTCAGTGTCAGACACCCAGTGAGTGTAAACAATCTCTCACAGTCTGGAACTTACCACAGTGTCTGTATTTTACAGTCCGGGTTCCTCAGAGCCGCAGACACCAGTTTCACTCCGGAATCTCCCAAGTCGTTGTCTCCCAGTCTAAACACAAACAGACAGAGTAAGAAACAAACTGATACAAACCCCGGGGCTGAGATAGACAACTTCTCCCCAAACGGATATTTATGGAAACACCTCAGCACATTATCGAACAAATCTCTGTGGATGTGGGTGGGTGTTTGGTGACTTTCACCATTTATTCTCATTCCCCGACCGACGACCGGGAAATGTTCCCCGTGCAGAGAAAGGCGGCAGGCAACACGCGAGACCCGGGGGAAGAGGTCGATAACCGGTGACTCGGGGGAGGGAGGGTAAAATAGGAGGTGTGCCCCCCCCCCCCCCCCCCCCCCCCCGTGCACAATGACGGCCGCTCGGCCGCATAGAAGGGGTGCTGGACGGAATAACAAAATAGTGGAACAATTTTACAGTTCAGTGTCAGCGACAAACGGACAGTTACCTCAATTCCTGACACTTGTGCAGAGCCGGTCCCAGCCGCTGGAGACCGTCACACTGAATGTGGCATCTCGTCAGATCTAGGTCTTTGATTGTATCACAGAGCCTGATGGCATGAGACAGGACCGCACAGTCAATCGGGGTCAGTCCCAGTCCTTGGAATGAAAGTGTTTCCACAGATCCCAGTGTCTGCTGAGCCAGTGCAGGATTCTGTGACTCAAACAGGTAGTGCATCGTGTTCAGGAAGCTCCGTTTACCAGCTACACTCTCTATGTTTCCAGCCCGGTGTTTAACCTCCTCCTTCACCCAGTCAATCACTCGGCAGATTGTTTGATGAGGGAATTTACCCAGAAACTTCTCCAGCATCCAAGCTGTCCGTGGGGAGGAGAGACCTGCGACAAAACGGAGAAATACTTCAAATCGCCCGTCTGAATTGCCATGGGCTTCAATGAGGGGTGTCGTGATATCCCCGCAATCTACAGTCAGGAATTGTGCGAGTGCGGCTATAAACTCTTGGATGGTGAGGTGCGGGAAGGTGTACACCACGCTCCGGGCTGAATCCTCTCTCTCCAAAAGTTCCATTAGGAACCCGGACAGGAACTGGGAAGACTGCAGATTGTATTTGATCAAATCTTCATCTGTGAACACATTGTTCTTCTCAGCCACTCCAGTGAAGGCCATCTGACCAAGCCTCAGTAACACCTCACGGGGGCTCTCAATCTCACGGCCGTGGTTTTTCAGGATGTTGTAAATAAAGTAGCAATATAGTTGTGTGATGGTCTTGGGAACTTGCTGCGGGTCCCGGTGTGTTTGTGTGAAGAAGGGGCCCAGTGTCAGGACAAGGTTCCAGCAGTAGGCGGGGTTGTAGCTCATGGTGTACAGGATCTCGTTCTCCTTCACATGTTTGAAAACAGCTGCTGCCACCGTCTGATCTTCAAAATACCTGGTGAAATATTCCTTCCGTTCCGTACCAACAAATCCCAGGATTTCAGCCGTGACACTGATCTCTGCCTTTTCCAGTAAATGTAACGCAGTGGGACGGGTGGTCACTAGCACTGAACACCCTGGGAGCAGCTTGTGCTGGATTAAACTGTACACAATGTCAGACACTTCACACCGGGATTCAGGATCTGGACACTGGTGCTGAGGTTCTGTGTCTCTCCGACTGTCAGCAAAATCGATTCTGCCCTTGAATTCATCCAAACCGTCGAATATAAACAGCAATCCCTCTGGGTTCTTCCAGACCTCCCGCAGCATATTGCCAAAGTAAGGATACTGTTCCAGAATCAGTTCCCTCAGGTTTATTCTGCAGTTAATCATGTTCAAATCCCGGAATTTGAAACTGAAAACAAACTGGAATTGTTGGAATATTTTCCCCGTGGCCCAGTCATGAACAATCTTTTGCACCATTGTTGTTTTTCCGATCCCCGCGACTCCGGCCACGGCAGACGAACTCCCAGATTTGGATTTGCTCGCCGACATGTTCTGGAATAACTGATCAGTTCGGATTTTTTCAAACTCTCCCCCGAGATGTTCCTCTCTCCACTTTTCATGGTCCCGACCTCGTGCCAGCAGCTCATGTTCTACCAGTGTCCGATCTCGAACCGTTGAGATGATTTTGAGCTCAGCGTATCGATCAAGCAACTGGAAAACCTTAACCTTCTCGTTCATCAGGATGGTGTTCACGCTCAGTGTTTCAGTCTGTGCTCGCAGAGTCCCCATGTGCTTCTGCTGAACATCTTTTATCAGGTGAGATAAACAAGAGGTCCTGAAATTAGATTCATCACGCAAAGAAAAACACATTCACAGTATCCTAATATAGTCATGGTCTGATACAGTGTGGGAACAGGCCCTTTGGCCCAACTTGCCCACACTGGCAAACAATGTCCCAGCTACCCTAGTCCCACTTGCCTGCGCTTGCTTCATATCCCTTCAAACCTATCCTATCCATGCACCTACCTTAACTGTTTCTTAAACGATGAGTTAGTCCCAGCCTTAAATACCTCCTCTCGCAAACTACTTCATACATCCAGCACCCTTTGTGTGAAAAAGTTGCTCCTCAGATTCTTATTAAATATTTTCCCCTTCACATTGAACCTGTGTCCTCTGGTCCTCGATTCCCCTACTCTGGGCAAGAGACTGCGCATCTAACCGATCTATTCATCTCATTCCTACTCACTTTCTCTTTAACTCCATCGTTATACTCCCAACTTGTCACCCCATTTAATTACATCCCATTAAACCCTTCACACTATGAGTTACTCAGCCTATATTGGGAAAGTTAAAAGCTCCTAATACAACGACCTTATTTGACCTGCAGCGGTCTGCAATCTCCTGACACATTTGTCCTTCTAATTCCCATTAACTATTCGGGGGTCTGTAATACACCCCCAACACGGTGATCATCCTTTTCTTGTTCCTCAACTCTACGCATATAACCTCACTACTCCTTTTTTTCCCTCACCCCTGTCTCTCCTGAAGCTCCTGTACCCTGGAACATTGACCAGGTTTCAGTCATGGCTACAACATCCCAGTGGCTCGTACCTATCCACGCCCCAAGCTTATCCGCCTTACCCGTCAGGCCCCTTGCATTAAAATAGGCGCAGTTAAAACCAACCCTCCTTCCTCGCTCTCCGCCTTTCACCGGCCTATTCTGTCCACTAACCTCTCCCACACCATCCTCCATACCAAATTCTAGCCTCTCACGCGCCCCTCTCCCGTACGAGGCCCCACCCCCCTGCCAATCTAGTTTAAACCCTCTCATGTAGCTTTAGCAAATCTGCCCGCTAGGATGTTGCTCCCCCTCCAGTTAAGGTATAACCCGTCCCTTTTGTACAGGTCACCCCTACCCCAGAATAGATCCCGATGATCCAGAAATCTAACTCCCTGCCCCTGCACCAATTCGTCAACCACACATTCATTTCCCCTCTCTTCCCGTTCATACCTTCACTAGCACGAGGTATTGGACGTAATCCTGAGGTCACTACCCCGCAGGTCCTGCTTTATAGTCTTCTACCCAATTCCGTAAAGTGGTTTTGCAGAACCTACCTCCTTCTGCTTCCTACCTATGGCGTTTGTGCCAACATGTGCAACAACCTCCGGCTGCTCCACTTCACCCTTGAGCATGTCGTGCAGCCGTTTCAAGACGTCCTGGACCCTGGCACAAGGAGAGGGAGGCAACACACCATCATGGAGTCTCACCTGCTGCCTGCTGCAGAATCTCCTGTCTGCATCTCTGACTATTGACTGGCCCATATTATGCTTTACGATTATGATTAATGTTACACTCATTAGTTGATGTGTTATTGATACATATTATCAGATTCGTTATAGCTGTTTATTGGTCGATTAAGCAGAAATAAATTGGTAAAATAATATTTGGACAGGTACATGGATTGTGACGGGTTAGATGGATATTGGGCAGTAGCGGCTGGATGGGAGAGCTTAAATGGGGCATTTTGGTCGCTATGGACAAATTAGACCTCAGATCCTCTGTATCTATCTAACAAAAAGTCTCATCTTGACCACTTCGCTGTAAATTGATTTTATAAAAAACGCTACCCAATATCGTTATGATTTTTGGCCATCTTACTCACAGCCCTCCTCCGCTGTGGCAGCCCCGAGATTTTTTCCCATAGATGAAAAATAAAAAAAGTTATCAGTTTAAAAAATCTTTTGATCAGCTGATTGGTCCTCTCGCCTGTCAATCACCACAATAAAGGTAATGCCCCTTTCGGGGGTGGGGCAGGACTATAAAACCCGGGCTGCCTGGATGCGAGTCAGTCACTCAGGAAGATCGCGAGGGAGTCCACGACTGTGATTCTAAGCTGTGAATCAACTGAACTGTACGTCTGCAATGTACTTGCAATAAATGATTTGTTAGGAGGTTGAAATGCCATGAAATTGGATTTGCTGGCCTGCTCTCTGCTTGATATGCTATGAAATTGGGTTTGCTGGCCTGCACTGCTTGAAATGCTATTAAATTGGATTCGCTGGCTTGCGCTCTGCTTGAAATGCTATGAAACTGGATTCGCTGGCTTGCTCTCTGCTCGAAATGCTATGAAATTGGATTTGCTGGCTTGTACTCTGCTGGAAATGCTATGAAATTGGATTCACTGGCCTGCGCTCGGCCTCACATGCTATGAAATTGGATTCGCTGGCCTGCACTCGGCTTGACATGCTATGAAATTGGATTCGCTGGCCTGCACTCGGCTTGACATGCTATGAAATTGGATTCACTGGCCTGCACTCGGCGTGACATGCTATGAAATTGGATTCACTGGCCTGCACTCGGCGTGACATGCTATGAAATTGGATTCGCTGGCCTGCACTCGGCTTGACATGCTATGAAATTGGATTCGCTGGCCTGCACTCGGCGTGACATGCTATGAAATTGGATTCGCTGGCCTGCACTCGGCTTGACATGCTATGAAATTGGATTCGTTGGCCTGCACTCGGCTTGACATGCTATGAAATTGGATTCGCTGGCCTGCACTCGGCTTGACATGCTGTGAAATTGGATTCACTGGCCTGTGACATGTCATGTCAGGAACCTTCTGCAGACTGTTTATAGTGGAGGTGGGTGGAGAAAGCTGGGAGACCAGCTGCCTCACTGTGCCAGAGACCCGGGTTTGATCCTAACCTTGGGTGCTGCCTGTGTGGAGTTTGGACCTTCTCCCTCTAACCGCGAGGGTTATTTCCCAGTCCTTTACATTCCTCCCACATCACAAAGACGTTGATTAATTGGACCTCTGTAAATTGTCCCTAGTCTGCAAGGAGTCGATATAAAGATGGGATAAATAGGAACGGCTGATCGATGGATGGCGTATACGCAGTTGGCCGAAACATGCAACTGAATACCTTTCAGATGAGCAGATATTTCCACGGAAACCTTCATGGCTTTGAACGATTCAATCAGATCAGAACCTGTTGGAATAATTTCATGGAATGAGTCCGAGTTGCATTTTGACGAAAAAGACAAATTCCGTGTAGAAAAATGAATGTCCTGTACCTTCTTCCCCCATTGCTTTCAGCAATTCCTCCAGTATGGGGAGCAGGTGGTGCATTTTCACAAAACATTTCCATATCAGTTTACGGACCTGGGGCTCTTTCTCAGTCACCAGGTTGAGGAGAAATCTGGAACCGGCCGCACGGCTTCCTCTCTTCGTGCGTTTGATGACTTGCTGTGAAGAGCGTAGAGACAAGTAGTTATATAGCTGTACTGCACGGAAACGGAACCCTCGGCCAACCTTGTCGATGGATTTACTGGAGTCACAGTGCCTTACGTGGTAGAGTGATGGAGCATTATACCACAGGGAGACAGGCCATTCAGCCCACATTGTCCATGCCAACCAAGTCGCAATTGTAAGCTAGGGCCATTTGCCTGCATGTGGCCCATAGCACCGCAAGCCCGCTCGATCAAGCCCCTTTGATTAGTAAAAACAAATGTAGGTCCCTTGCAGTCATAAATAGGTGAATTGATCATGGGGAACAAGGACATGGCGGACCAATTGAATAACTACTTTGGTTCCGTCTTCACCAAGGAAGACATAAATAATCTGCCGGAAATGGCAGGGTTAGGGTTAGGGTTAGGGTTAGAGTTAAGTGTTCAAGTGAGTTTATTGTCATGTGTCCCTGTATAGGACAATGAAATTCTTGCTTTGCTTAAGCACACAGAAAATAGTAGGCATTTACTACAAAACAGATAAATGTGTCCATATACCATGATATAAATATATACACACATGAATAAATAAACTGGTAAAGTGCAAATAACAGAGAGTGGTTATTAATAATCAGAGGTTTGTCTGAGCCAGGTTTAATAGCCTGATGGCTGTGGGGAAGTAGCTATTCCTGAACCTGGTTGTTGCAGTCTTCAGGCTCCTGTACCTTCTACCTGAAGGTAGCAGGGAGATGAGTGTGTGGCCAGGATGGTGTGGGTCTTTGATGATACTGCCAGCCTTTTTGAGGCAGCGACTGCGATAAATCCCCTCGATGGAAGGAAGGTCAGAGCCGATGATGGACTGGGCAGTGTTTACTACTTTTTGGAGTCTTTTCCTCTCCAGGGCGCTCAAATTGCCGAACCAAGCCACGATGCAACCGGTCAGTATGCTCTCGACTGTGCACCTGTGGAAGTTAGAGAGAGTCTTCCTTGACAATCCGACTCTCCGTAATCTTCTCAGGAAGTAGAGGCGCTGATGAGCTTTTTTGATAATTGCGTTAGTGTTCTCGGACCAGGAAAGATCTTCAGAGATGTGCACGCCCAGGAATTTGAAGTTCTTGACCCTTTCAACCATCGACTCGTTGATATAAATGGGGCTGTGGGTCCCCCTCCTACTCCTTCCAAAGTCCACAATCAGTTCCTTGGTTTTGCTGGTGTTGAGGGCCAGGTTATTGCGCTGGCACCATATGGACAGTTGCTCGATCTCTCTTCTATATTCTGACTCATCCCCATCAGTGATACGCCCCACAATAGTGGTGTCGTCAGCGAACTTGATGATGGAGTTCTCACTGTGGTTCGCTACGCAGTCATGGGTATAGAGTGAGTACAGCAGGGGGCTGAGCACGGGGGTCGGGGGATTTTGGCCTTTTTGATGGCCTTACCAAGGTCGTATCTGGTCTTCATGTAGGGTCAAATGAGATGGAGGAACTGAGTGAAATCCAGGTTAGCCGGGAAGTGGTGTTAGGTAAATTGAATGGATTAAAGGCCGATAAATCCCCAGGGCCAGATAGGCTGCATCCCAGAGTACTTAAGTAAGTAGCTCCAGAAATAGTGGATGCACTAGTGATAATTTTTCAAAACTCTTTAGATTCTGGAGTAGTTCCTGAGGATTGGAAGGTAGCTAATGTAACTCCACTTTTTAAAAATGGAGGGAGAGAGAAAACAGGGAATTACAGACCAGTTAGTCTAACATCGGTAGTGGGGAAACTGCTAGAGTCAGTTATTAAAGATGGGATAGCAGCACATTTGAAAAGTGGTGAAATCATTGGACAAAGTCAGCATAGATTTACGAAAGGTAAATCATGTCTGACAAATCTTATAGAATTTTTCGAGGATGTAACTAGTAGAGTGGATAAGGGAGAACCAGTGGATGTGTTACATCTGGACTTTCAGAAGTCTTTCGACAAGGTCCCACATAAGAGATTAGTATACAAACTTAAAGCACACGGTATTGGGTGTTCAGTATTGATGTGGATAGAGAACTGGCTGGCAAACAGGAAGCAAAGAGTAGGAGTAAACGGGCCCTTTTCAGAATGGCAGGCAGTGACTCGTGGGGTACCGCAAGGCTCAGTGCTGGGACCCCAGATATTTACAATATATATTAATGATTTGGACGAGGGAATTGAATGCAACATCTCTAGGTTTGCGGATGACACGAAGCTGGGGGGCAGTGTTAGCTGTGAGGAGGATGCTAGGAGGCTGTAAGGTGACTTGGATAGGCTAGGTGAGTGGGCAAATGCATGGCAGATGCAGTATAATGTGGATAAATGTGAGGTTATCCACTTTGGTGGCAAAACAGGAAAGTAGACTGATATCTAAATGGTGGCCGATTAGGAAAAGGGGAGATGCAACGAGACCTGGATGTCATGGTACACCAGTCATTGAAAGTAGGCATGCAGGTGCAGCAGACTTTCTTATGAAGAAAGACTGGATAGACTCGGATTGTACTCGCTAGAATTTAGGAGATTGAGGGGGGATCTTATTGAAACTTACAAAATTCTTAAGGGATTGGACAGGCTAGATGCAGGAAGTTTGTTCCCGACGTTGGGGAGTCCAGGACAAGGGGTCACAGCTTAACGATAGAGGGGAAATCCTTTAGAACCGAGATGAGAAAAACATTTTTCACGCAGAGAGTGGTGAATCTCTGGAACTCTCTGCCACAGAAGGTAGTTGAGGCCAGTTCATTGGCTATATTTAAGAGGGAGTTAGATGTGCCCTTGTGGCTAGAGGGATCAGGGGGTATGGAGAGAAGGCAGGTACGAGATACCGAGTTGGATGATCAGCCGTGATCATATTGAATGGCGGTGCAGGCTCGAAGGGCCGAATAGCCTACTCCTGCACCTATTTTCTATGTTTCTATGTTTCTACTACACATCTGTCTGAATGTACTCTGTAATCCCTAATGATATCCGCTTTTCCAGTTTCCTCTGGCATTGTGTTCCAGATATGGACTGCTCTCCAGGTAAACCTGTTGTCCCTGTTGACATAAATAATCTGCCGGAAATAGCAGGGGACCGCGGGTCAAAGGAGTTGGAGGAATTGAGTGAAATCCAGGTTAGCCGGGAAGTGGTGTTGGGTAAATTGAATGGACTAAAGGCCGATAAATCCCCAGGGCCAGATAGGCTGCATCCCAGAGTACTTAAGGAAGTAGCTCCAGAAATAGTGGATGCATTAGTAATAATCTTTCAAAACACTTTAGATTCTGGAGTAGTTCCTGAGGATTGGTGGGTAGCAAACGTAACCCCACTTTTTAAGAAGGGAGGGAGAGAGAAAACGGGGAATTATAGACCAGTTAGTCTAACGTCGGTAGTGGGGAAACTGCTAGAGTCAGTTATTAAAGATGGGATAGCAGCACATTTGGACAAAGTCAGCATGGATTTATAAAAGGTAAATCATGTCTGACGAATCTTATAGAATTTTTCGAGGATGTAACTAGTAGCGTGGATAGGGGAGAACCAGTGGACGTGGTGTATCTGGACTTCAAGAAGGCTTTCGACAAGGTCCCACATAAGAGATTAGTATACAAACTTAAAGCACACGGCATTGGGGGTTCAGTATTGATGTGGATGGAGAACTGGCTGGCAAACAGGAAGCAAAGAGTAGGAGTAAACGGGTCCTTTTCACAATGGCAGGCAGTGACTAGTGGGGTACCGCAAGGCTCAGTGCTGGGACCCCAGCTATTTACAATATATATTAATGATCTGGATGAGGGAATTGAAGGCAATATCTCCAAGTTTGCGGATGACACGAAGCTGGGGGGCAGTGTTAGCTGTGAGGAGGATGCTAGGAGACTGCAAGGTGACTTGGATAGGCTGGGTGAGTGGGCAAATGTTTGGCAGATGCAGTATAATGTGGATAAATGTGAGGTTATCCATTTTGGTGGCAAAAACAGGAAAGCAGACTATTATCTAAATGGTGGCCGACCAGGAAAAGGGGAGATGCAGCGAGACCTGGGTGTCATGGTACACCAGTCATTGAAAGTAGGCATGCAGGTGCAGCAGGCAGTGAAGAAAGCGAATGGTATGTTAGCTTTCATAGCAAAAGGATTTGAGTATAGGAGCAGGGAGGTTCTACTGCAGTTGTACACGTTCTTGGTGAGACCACGCCTGGAGTATTGCGTACAGTTTTGGTCTCCAAATCTGAGGAAGGACATTATTGCCATTGAGGGAGTGCAGAGAAGGTTCACCAGACTGATTCCTGGGATGTCAGGACTGTCTTATGAAGAAAGACTGGATAGACTTGGTTTATACTCTCTAGAATTTAGGAGATTGAGAGGGGATCTTATAGAAACTTATAAAATTCTTAAGGGGTTGGACAGGCTAGATGCAGGAAGATTGCTCCCGATGTTGGGGAAGTCCAGGACAAGGGGTCACAGCTTAAGGATAAGGGGGAAATCCTTTAAAACCGAGATGAGAAGAACTTTTTTCACACAGAGAGTGGTGAATCTCTGGAACTCTCTGCCACAGAAGGTAGTTGAGGCCAGTTCATTGGCTATATTTAAGAGGTAGTTAGATGTGGCCCTTGTGGCTAAGGGATCAGGGGGTATGGAGAGAAGGCAGGTACGAGATACCGAGTTGGATGATCAGCCATGATCATATTGAATCGCGGTGCATGCTCGAAGGGCCGAATGGCCTACTCCTGCACCTAATTTCTATGTTTCTATGTCCCCAGATCCCACCTACATTTCTCCCATCTCACCTCAAGACTGCTCCCTCCAGTTTGTGGATCTTTTATCCTGGAAAACAAGACTGTGTTCCCTAATCCCAGCATCTCTTTGTCTTGCACGCCTCAGTAAAGTCACCCTTCATTCTCTTGCACACAAAAGAAAAAATATCCCAGCCTAGCTAACCTCCCCATATAACTCAAGAAGTACGCATGGGCATCCTGGTTAATCTAGCCTGTATCATTTCCAACTGAATGACAAGATTATTAAGGAAGATATTGTGAAGAAGCGAGACAGAGTCACGTCAAATAAGAAAGTGAGGAATTGCTCAGGGATGGACTTCCCGGACATATGGAGCAGTGAATGCAGTGGCCGACTGAGTCTTCGTAACTGGGAGCATTACAGTCCCACACCGGTGTTGGGAATTATGGATTGACTGGAGTATCAATGGGATCAAATTTGTCTGCCTTTCACTATTCAAAATGACCTCTCAAGCCACTGGTAGCAAAAACAGAAAGGCAGATTACTATCTAAATGGTGTCAAGTTGGGAAAAGGGGAGGTACAACGGGATCTGACAACAACCTGGCCCTTAACTCCAAGAAGACCAAGGAGCTCATTGTAGACTTCAGAAAGTCTAGGGGTGGCACGCACACCCCCATCCATATTAAAGGGACGGAGGTGGAACGTGTTTCCAGCTTCAGGTTCCTTGGGGTCAACATCTCCAATGACCTCTCTTGGATCCACAATACCTCAACTCTGGTCAAGAAGGCTCACCAGCATCTCTTCTTCCTGAGGAGACTAAAGAAGGTCCATCTGTCTCCTCAGATTCTGGTGAACTTCTACCGCTGCATCATCGAGAGCATCCTTACCAACTGTATCACAGTATGGTATGGCAACTGCTCTGTGTCCGACCGGAAAGCACTGCAGAAGGTGGTGAAAATTGCCCAACGCATCACCGGTTCCTCACTCCCCTGCATTGAGTCTGTCCAAAGCAAGCGTTGTCTGCGAAGGGCGCTCAGCATCGCCAAGGACTGCTCTCACCCCAACACAGACTGTATACCCTCCTACCATCCGGGAGGCGATACAGGTCTCTCCGTTGCCGGACCAGCAGGTCCAGGAACAGCTTCTTCCCTGCGGCTGTTACATTACTCAACACTGTACCTCGGTGGTTGCCAATCACCCCCCCCCCCCGGACACTCCTTCCACCAGGAAAAAATAATAATTGCACTACTATGAATGTAAGCACGTAAATATATTTATTTATTGCTCATATTCTATGTCGCTCTTCTAGGGAGATGCTAACTGCATTTCGTTGTCTCTGTACTGTACACTGCACAATGACAATAAAGTTTGAATCTGAATCTGAATCTGGAGGTCCTTGTTCATCAGTCAATGAATGTAAGCTTGCAGGTACAGGAGGCAGTGAAGAAAGCGAATGGCATGTACCAGAGGAGTTGAGTATAGGAGCAAAGAGGTCCTTCTGCAGTTGTACAGAGCCCTGGTGAGACCACACCTGGAGTATTGTGTGCAGTTTTGGTCCCTTAATTTGAGGAAGGACATTCTTGCTATTGAGGGAATGCAGCGTAGGTTTACAAGGTTAATTCCCGGGATGGCGGGACTGTCATATGCTGGGAGAATGGAGCGGCTGGGCTTGTATACTCTGGAGTTTAGAAGGATGAAAGGGCATGTTTTTGAAATATAATATTATTAAGAGTTTGGACACACTGGAGGCAGGAAAGATGTTCCTGATGTTGGGGGAGTCCAGAACCAGGGACCACAGTTTAAAAATAAGGGTAAGCCATTTAAAACGGAGATGAGGAAGCACATTTTCTCACAGAGACTTGTGAGTCTGTGGAATTCTCTGCCTCAGGGCGGTGGAGGCCGGTTCTCCGGATACTTTCAAGAGAGAGCTAGATAGGGCTCTTAAAGATAGCGGAGTCGGGGGATGTGGGGAGAAGGCAGGTACGGGTACTGATTGGGAATGATCAGCTGGCTCGAAGGGCCGCACCTATTGTCTAAATGATGAAAGAGTGGATTGGTTGGGCTTACATTCACTGGAATTTAGATGATGGATGAGAGGGGATTTTTTTGCAACATACAAAATTCTTAAGGGATTGGACAGTTTAGATGCAGGAAAATATTCCCGATGTTGGGCGAGTCCAGAACAGTTTAAGAATAAGGGGTAGGCCATTTAGGACTGAGATTAAGAAAAAAGCGTTCTAAAATATATTCAAGACAGAGTTAGCTACATCTCTTACGGATAACAGAATCAAGGGATATGTGTAGAAAGCAGGAAAGGGATGATTTGGGATGATTAGCCATGATCATATTGAATAGATGGCTCGAAGGGCCAAATGGCCTACTCCTGCACCTATTTTCTATGTTTCTGTGTTTCTCTACTTCGGCGCAATCAATGTAAATTCTGTGTATTATTTCGCTCCCAGTGACAATCACAATCTCCTTTGTCTTTCAGACATTGAGGGAGGTTATTATCTTGGCACCATGTTACAAGGTTCTCAATCTCCTTCCTGTACTGCGTCTCATCATTATTTGATATCCGGTCAACTCCAGGAGGGTCAGCCGTGATATCCCAGTATTGAAGGGAGTTTGTGAGGGCGAGTTGCAAATTGCTTATTGGACAATAGACGGTAGACAATAGGTGCAGGAGTAGGCCATCCGGCCCTTCGAGCCAGCACCGCCATTCAATGTGATCATGGCTGATCATCAACAATCAGCACCCCGTTCCTGCTTTCTCCCCATATCCCCTGACTCCGCTATCTTCAAGAGCCCTATCTAGCTCTCTCTTGAAAGTAACGAGAGAACCGGCCTCCACCTCCAACAGAGGCAGAGAATTCCACAGATTCACCACTCTCTGTGTGGAAAGGTGTTTCCTCGTCTCTGTTCTAAATGGCTTACCCCTTATTCTTAAACTGTGACCCCCTGGTTCTGGACTCCCCCAACATCGGGAACATGTTTCCTACCTCTAGCGTGTCCAAGCCCTTAACAATCTTATATGTTTCATGGAGATTCTCTTTCATCCTTCTAAACTGCAGAGTGTACAAGCCCAGCTGCTCCATTCTCTCAGCATATGACAGTCCCGCCATCCCGGGAATTAACCTGGTAAACCTCCGCTGGGCTCCCTCAATAACAAGAATGTTCTTCTTCGAATTAGGGGACCAAAACTGCACACAAAACATAGTTAGACAGGTTATCAAGGCCTTTATTGTGTCCATTTGACTGAATATTTCAAGTTACAAGGACAGACATTTATAAATAACTCTGGGGAAAAAAGCAAAGTTGTACGAAGGCAAAAAGAAGTTGATCACCTATTAATTATCTCAAATATATAAAATCCACAGGTAACAATTGTGTCACGAACGGTTTGAAATGCTGCAGGTGACGTGAATCATTGAAACACTTTGGATTCTCTCACGGTGCTTCCCACCACATCCTGAATATAATGACGTGTTTGTGAAGCTCACTACCACTGTGCGGGATATTCTTTGTGACTGTGCCGTACTGAGCTGTAATTATAGAGAGCAGTACAGCACATGAATGGACCCTTCGGCCCACAATATTTGTGCATGAAAACATTTGAGTATCGGCTGAAGTAACCCAATCATCCATTCCTCTCCCTACCTTGTACTCTTGCTCACTGAAATATCTCTCGTATGCTAGAACGAAGACGACATTCTTCACCGCCTCTTGAATCGCCGCTTCCAGCCTCTGGCGGTAATGATTTGTCAAATCCAGCAGCTGTGAATCATCACACCTTTCCAGGAGCTCCATCATCGAAGACATTGGAGGAGCTGTGAATAAAAATAATGGAATTATTAAGAGTTGTCTGTTTTCCTTCACCGATAGCCCCACTTGAAGTGTCACCACGCACTGGTGAGTATGGCAAGGCAGTGCCTTTACCACCTCAACGGACTGTTCCAGCTGCTACGGTCAGGCAAACGCCTCCGCTGTCACGCTGTCAAAACAGAGAGGATGAGACGGAGTTTCTTCCCACAGGCCATCAGGACTGTAAACTCTTATCTCACCAGCGACCAATTTACTCTACTAATTTGCTGTTGTATTGTGCCTTTAAAAACAAATTCTAACATGTAAATGCTGATTCTGTTCTGTAGTTTTTGCACAATCCGCAGGCATTGCCACTTTCATTTCACTGCACATCTTGTATGTGTATGTGACAAATAAAGTTGACTAATTCTAACACTAATTGTGTATGTGACAAATATAATTGAATAAATTCGAACACTAATAGTTTGAAGCTGTTGTTATCATTCACAGGTTCTTACCACATTAACCCACGGTGACAGTTATTGTTCACCGGCATTGTCCACGACCACCCGTTGCCACAGTCGGGTCCTGCATGTCAGCAGGAAAGGTCTCAAGATTTAAAACTTGCTCATGACTGCGACCAAGGGATTGAGAATTATTATCAGCAGCTGCTGAGATTACTCGAGGAAGTTTGGTTTTGAATTTTGAGAAATACACGTTGCTAAACAAAGATCTATTTCCTTGCAGACCCATTATTGAAACATTAATCTAGAGACACGATTGAGCAGCAGCAGAAAATACTACCATGGAAGGTTTCCCGATCAACTCGCAATGCCGTTGCCCCATAGAGTTTTTGTTCCTACCTGGCGCTGACCTCACGATTCTGCTTCAAGCGAAACCGAGTGATTGAGTTTTATAAGTCCTAACATTGAGTGAACAAACCCCGACTAAAATTCAGCTCAAAACACAGTGATAAAAATGTACTTCAGCCTCATCAGCAAACACGTCCACACCCTGATCCCTGATGCTGGTACAGAATTACACAAAGATTCATTCAAACGAAGAGTTCCAACACATTGCTTTATCACCTCAGGCAGCTGAGAAAATTCAGAGTCTCTCTGAGGATCCCTCAGTGCTTCTATTCTGGGGCTGTAGAAAGCGTCTTGTCCGGCAACATCACAATCTAGTTTGGGAACAGCTCTGCCCAGGACAGGAAGGCTATGCAGAGAGTAGTGCGTTCGGCCGAACGCAGTATGGCAACTACACTCGCCCCCCTGCAGGACCTATACACCAGGAGGTGCAGATCCAGAGCCAGCAACATTATGGGGGACACCTACAACCCCAGCAATGGACTGTTCCAGCTGCTACGGTCAGGCAAACACCTCCGCTGTCATGCTGTGAAAACAGAGAGGATGAGACGGAGTTTCTTCCCACAGGCCATCAGGACTGCAAACTCTTATCTCACCATGGACTAATTTACTGTGCTAATTTACTGTTGTGTTGTGTCTTTTGTGTCATTTATTACAATTGTAAAGGGCCTGTCCCACTTTCACCACCTAATTCGTGACCTTTTTTACTTGTGGATATTTTTCATCAGGCTAGACAAACGCCCCGACCTACTTGATGCCACGAGTACCCTGGACTAGCATCACGGCCTGCTACAACCTACCTATGACCTCCTACAACCTACGACCTCGTGACGACCATGCTGCGAGTACGAGTCTAAGGCAAACTCGGCAGAGGTCGTGAATTATGTCGTGAAAGTGGGACAGGCCCTTAACTGCTTCAGAGAGGGTGTAATTGTAACTGCTTCAGGTCTTCACCCTGCACCCCAATCCCTCACCAGTCTTATTTTATTACTCACCTGATATTCACAGATCATCACCCTCAAAGCCCTGTGTCATAATCGTTTACAACCCCCCCCCCCCCCCAGGGTTACATACATATATACATGTAGCCCTCGCTCAGAGGACGTCAGGAAAGTCTTGGGAATATAGATACGACTTTAGTCTTGACTTAAAAGAGTCGCTGGATGGGGCAGTTCTGATGGGAAAGGGGATGCTGTTCCACAGTCTAGGGGCTGCAACTGCAAAGGTGCGGTCGCCCCTGAGCTTATGCCTAGACCGTGGGATATTCAGCAACCCCAAGTCGGCCGAGCTGAGGGGCCTGGAGGTGGAGTGGTGGGTGAGAAGACTTTTTATGTAGGTGGGGGCAAGCCCATTGACGGCTTTGTAGACATGGAGGAGGATCTTGAAGTTTATACGGAACCGCACAGGAGCCAGTGGAGAGAGGCCAGGATTGGGGTGATGTGGTCCCTTTTTCGGGTGCCTGTCAGGAGTGTCGCTGCGGCGTTTTGGACCAGTTGGGAGTTGCAGTAATCTAGGCGGGAGGAGATAAATATGTGGATGATGTTTTCCAGGTCATCAAACTGGAGGAATTGTTTTATTTTAGCTATCGTCCGAAGCTGGAAGAAGTTAGCTTTTACCACGGCATTGGTACCAAGGTTTGGCAAATGTCAATGCTGAGTCAAATATCACGCCAAGGTTTTTGACGTGAGGTTTGAGTAGTGGGGTAAGGCTTCCAAGGCTGCCTGCTATCATTTTGCTCTCCCCCTCTTCTCCGAACCCCGTCCCCCCCCCCCCCCCCCCGCTTGTGTATGGGAGGTGGTTAGTGTGCGTGTGAATCCGCAGGCCCCTCCCCGCAACCGCACGTTGAGGGGAAGGGACCCAGTAGTCTCCCCTCCCCCCCTCTCCCCCTACCCCCCTCTCTCCCCCTACCCCCCCTGTGTGTGTGTGGGTTGATTAGTGTGCGTGTGAAGCCGCAGCACCCCCTCCCCCCGCCCAACCTGCAATTTGTTCCTCCTCCACATTTTGCTTTGAAAATTAGAACATTTGGTTATTAATTTCCTCGCTTTTTTAGTAAAAAACATCAACAACTTTTAAAATCAAACTGTTGCATGAGTCACAGTGCCATCTGACAGATGTCCAATCACAGTGGATCGCATTTACATATGACATCACACTGGGACAGGGGTGGGAGATTGGAACCTTCACGTGGTCCCACGAATGCAATCAACCTGGCGTGCACAATCAAATAAGATCAAATAGGGCAAGATATCCTGCAGACAGACCTGCCCTATCATTCCTGTACTCTCTCCGGCTCAGGTCTGTCACCCTTCCGTTGATCCCCTATTCCCTCTCCCCGTGTGTGCTGCAGGTCAGGCAATCTGATCCAGTCACATTGTTGGGACATTTATATCTGACGTAATTCTGCTACACACCGTCGTCTGTCCTCGTTGTCGAGGCCACTGGATCTCCTCCCTGGTCCCCTCCATCAGCCATGATGGTGAATGCCGTTCATGCGTCCCACTGCTCTGTAATACACAGATTAAAAGCTGGTATTAGACACCAATTGCAACAAGCAGGACAACACTTTCAGCTGATGACATCACATGCTGTCAACTGTGTAGGAAAGAACTGCAGATGTTGGTTTAAATCACAGGTTGACACAAAATGCTGGAGTAACTCAGCGGGACAAGCAGCATCTCTTGAGAGAAGGGTTTTTTATAATGGGTGACGTCTCGGGGTCAAGACCCTTCTTCAGACTGATTCAGTCCAACACATGCTTGTCTTATCAATAATTCAAACCTCCAAAATAATGGAACAAATATACGCTGGAGACAGCACTAATGGCAAAGTATCTTTCCGGGAAATAAGATGGGGGAACACGTAGTCTGTGTAGCTCCGGAAATTAGGTTTATTTGGAACAATAAATGAACATGTTAGGAGCAGGAATATGACACTTGGCCTCTTGAGTTTGATATACCTTTTTGTAAGGTTGTAAGGGGGGGGGGGGGCAGAAGGGGGGCCTGTGGGGGTAATTTAACCGGAATCACTCCCCAAGATCATGCCGTCCACTCTGGGCGGGCGGAAACCTACTCATAGTTTGGTATCGGCTGTCGTAGGGGGGCACTGCCCCGGTCCCCCGCCCCAGCCAGTGAGGTCCCACTCCCCAGTCCTCCACCCCATCTCCGCCCCGGGTGGTGAGGTCCCCCCCCCCTCCCATCCCGGATGATGCGGTCCCTCAACCCGACGCGGACAGCAGGGTCACTATCTGAGCGCAGGTATATGGGACTAGGGGAGATTATGTGTTCGGCACGGACTAGAAGGGTCGAGATGGCCTGTTTCCGTGCTGTAATTGTTATATGGTTATATGGTTATCCCCGCCCGGACAACGGGGTCTCTACCCGACTCCCACGCCCTGGACAGTGGGATCCTTCACTCTGCTCCCCCTCCCCGGACATTGTGCCCCCTCACCCCGCCCCTAAACAGTGGGGTCCCTCTCCCCGCTCCTAAACGGCGGGGTCCCTCTACCCGCTCCCCCGCCCCTAAACGGTGGGGTCCCTCTACCCGCCCCGGACAGTGCGGTCACTCACCCCGCCCTTAAACGGTGGGGTCCCTCTACCCGCTCCTAAACGGTGGGGTCCCTCTACCCGCTCCTAAACGGTGGGGTCCCTCTCCCCGCTCCGGACAGTGTCCCCCCTCACCCCGCCCCTAATCGGTGGAGTCCCTCTCCCCGCTCCGGACAGTGCGCCCCCTCACCCCGCCCCTAAACGTGGGGTCCCTCTCCCCGCTCCGGACAGCTGTGGAAAAGTGACGCCCCTCTATCTTAATCATAAACTTAAATAATCTTGTGCACCTAACTTGGCATTGGTGCATTATTGACACATGAACCGAGAACCAGTGAGAATGATTATTATTTTTTAGCACTAATAACAATCACACTATATACAATCAGTGCAAAAAGAAATTAATGATGCAGCTGAAGACAATATCCATTCATTCATCATCGTTGAAAACATTAGCGACGCAGTGGTGCTGGTTTCCGACGGGAACGGTGATGGATGGACGGTCTCCTAATTTGAGGAAGGACATTCTTGCTTTTGAGGGAGCCCAGCGTAGGTTCACCAGGTTAATTCCCGGGATGGCGGGATTGTCATATGCTGAGAGACTGGAGCGGCTGGGCTTGTTCACTCTGGAGTTTGAAGGATGAGAGGAGATCTTATTGAAACATATAAGATTGTTAAGGGTTTGGACACACTAGAGACAGGAAACATGTTCCTGATGTTGCGGGAGCCAGAACCAGGGGCCACAGTTTAAGAACAAGGGGTAAGCCATTTAGAACGGAGACGAGGAAACAGAATTATCTGCCTCAGGGGGCGGTGGAGGCCGGTTATCTGGATACTTTCAAGAGAGAGCTAGATAGGGCTCTTAAAGATAGCGGAGTCAGGGAATATGGGGAGAAGGCAGGGACGGGGTACTGATTGTGGATGATCAGCCATGATTACATTGAATGGCGGTGCTGGCTGGAAGGGCCGAATGGCCTCCTCCTGCACCTATTGACCATTGTATTTTCTCACACATCGCAGTCCTCCAGTTCCTGCGGGCTTCCGCCGCTGGAAGTATAGGATTTTGTTGTGTGTGCCGTTATCATCATTCCATACAATGCCGTGTACGACAGTGATCGCAACGTCTACTGAAGTGTGGATGGCCGTTGGCTCGATAGCTCATCCGCCCATTGACAGGTCTTGTTTTGGGTCATGCTGGTGGTCAACAGCCCACTCCTCACCTGGCAAACCAGGTGGGGGAGGCGTTTAGTCACCGACTATACGACCATGGAGCAGGTAGCACGGGATTACATGGTAACCGTGGTGGGGGGAACTCTCCCCGACCTGACCTGATAATATACTGATATAGAAAGTGTAACGGCCACAATGAGGTAGATTGGGAGATCGGGATTACATCCTCAGCATACAAGTTGTATATTTAATAGCCTGATCACATCATCTGAAGACCATTTTAGTGAATCTTGTCGTACATGCTTTCCAGCTTTTGGGTTTTTGATGGGAGGAGACGGAACGACGTGGGTATGAGGGGTCCTCCTTACATTGGCTGCTTTTCCAAAGCAGCATGCAACTCAAGTTATAATGTATTCCACTAGGACACTGTCTATAGCGCATCAGGATAAGTTAGGTAAAGTCACTGGGAAATGCTGAACTTCCTTAGTCTTCTGGCGGTGTATGCTTTAACAACCAGATAGACTAACATATTATCTGTCTGCTATCACATTATTGTTTGGCATCTTGTGCGATTGCTTGCCATGTTTCACAGTGTTAAAATAATCGCAAAATGCATTCAATAATGAAAATGCAGGAAACTCAGTCCATCCGGCAGCATCTGGTCAAAGAGATACAGTGGAAGACCCAAGGTCAGAACTGGGACTGTCCACAGATGATATCTGACCTGCTGAGTATATCCAGAATGTTGTGTGTTTATTTCAGATTTCAAACATCTACAGCTGTAAATGCATTAACAATATTAACTCACTGCAGCAGATGTCCTGTTATAACAAAAAAACTATTTTAAAAGTTATGTTCCACCGACGCTACCTGTTATTATAATTTTTACCTCTATATTCAGCTGCTTACAACATCTATTACATACAGCATCCCCCCAAGGTTTCAGAATGCTCCACTCCAACATACTTCAAAAATTACAAATATTATAAACATAAAGAAAGATTTGTGTGACTAATTTTAAATCATGAATGAAGGATGGGCACCGAATTACAAGATCTCCATGTAGAATATTTCCTGGAACAGAAGCATCAAATACCAGCAATATAGAGGAGATGGGAAAAAAACCCCATTGAAAACACAAAGCCATGGTATTCCTCTATAATCAAGAACCAAATAACAAGCGCAGGAGTAGACCACCTGGCACCTCGTGTCTGCCCTGTATTCGAAATGCCCTTTAGCTGATCTTTCCAAAGACCCAATTCATCATATGTCCCAGATCATCGAAGCTTTCAAATGCCCTGATCACCGCATCATTATTCCAGACCAAACAAGGTCAATCCACAACATCCACGCATCATCTGATTGGAGGTGTCAACTCACAGACAAAGGGAGGAAACACCCTTGAATGGGGAATTACCGCCACACTCTGCTGGCCCTATTCTAGACACAACCCTGCCGCCCAGGATGAAAGCTTCCACACCACCACAATACTCACTAGCTGGAGGGGAAATAAACCATTTCATGGGCCAACTGCAAACATCCCAAGTCTACTGGAAACTATAGTCCCCACTGTCCCTATGGCACATCCCTGGAGTTTCCATTCCAGAATAGAAGGATTATATCCCAGGCCTGAACTCTGCAGGGTCTCCATGATGTCAGGTGATGTCTGCAGTACCACCACCAGTCCTACTTCACAGGAGAATCATCCGTCTCATCTCTACAGGACGCTGCCCAAACCCGCCCAAAGGTTCACCGGACGGCGTTACCAGGAGATAGCTGGAGACATCAGGCGTTAGGAGTGGCCCAATAGGACGGTGAACTGGGTTCATGCCTACAGCCATTCAAAGTAGGTGGAGTCGCCCCACGGGACACAAAGATAGGTGAGGTGAGTGAGGTCGGTTCACAGGAACTGCACCAGGACATCGAGATCGCGGGCGGATCTGATTTGGACTTTGAAAATGGCGATGCCTGCATGTGTAATATGTGCTTTAAGAATTTCACTGTACAGTTACATATTGAACTACTGAACTGATGAACAAACATCAGTTTCTCTCAGCACTCAGCTCTCCAACTGATTCATCCTCAACAAACAGGGATTATCCTTTGCTATCTTGCGGACATTCTCTATTATCATAGCTGAAAGATACAATTCTGCATTAAATGGTACAACTTCTGGTCCTGAACGATCCCAGTTGTGGACAGATGATCTCTCCCTACCTTTAAACAACATCTAGCATCTAAAGCAAACTTATTTGGTTATCTTACGGCTGTGTGTGATCTGGCCAAGTGCAAATGACTAGCATTTGTTACCAGTGTAATAAAGACAATGTGCATTTACGTGTATTTAAGAAGGAACTGCAGATGCTGGAAAATCAAAGGTACACAAAAAAGCTGTAGAACCTCAGCGGGTGCAGCAGCATCTATGGAGCGAAGGAAATAGGCAACATTTCGGGCTGAAACCCTTCTTCAGACTGATGGGGGGTGGGGGGGGGGGGGGGACGGGGAGAAGAAAGTGAAAAGGAGAAGCCCGAAGGCTGGGGGATGGAAGGAGACAGCAGGAGTGCTGAGGAAGGGGAGGAGACAGCAAGGACTAACAAAATTGGGAGAATTCAATGTTCATGCCCCCAGGATGAAGACTCCCCAAGCGGAATATGAGGTGCTGTTCCTCCAATTTCCGGTGTTGCTCACTCTGGCAATGGAGGAAACCCAGGACAGAGAGATCGGATACGGAATGGGAGGGGGAGTTGAATTGCTGTGCCACCGCGAGGTAAGGTTGGTTATTGCGGACCGAGCGGAGGTGTTCGGCGAAACGATCGTCAAGCCTACGCTTGGTCTCACCGATGTAGATCAGCTGACATCTAGAGCAGCGGATGCAATAGATGAGGTTGGAGGAGATGCAGGTAAACCTCTGTCGCACCTGGAATGACTGCTTGGGTCCTTGAATGGAGTCGAGGGGGGAGGTAAAGGGACAAGTGTGGCATCTCTTGCGGTTGCAAGGGAAAGTGCCTGGGGAGGGGGTGGTACGGGAGGGAAGGGAAGAATTGACAAGGGAGTTGCGGAGGGAGTGGTCTTTGCGGAAGGCAGACATGAGGCGAGATGGGAAGATGTGGCGAGTGGTGGTGTCACGTTGGAGGTGGCGAAAATGACGGAGGATTATTTATTGTACGTGACGGCTGGTGGGGTGAAAGGTGAGGACTAGGGGGACTCTACCCTTGTTGCGAGTGGGGGGGATGGGGAGAGAGAGCAGTGTTGCGGGGTATGGAAGACACCCTGGTGCGAGCCTCGTCTATGGTGGAGGAGGGTAACCCCCGTTCCCTGAAGAATGAGGACATTTCAGATGCCCTGGTGTGGAACGCCCCATCCTGGGAGCAGATGCGGCGTAGACGGAGGAATTGGGAGTAGGGGATGGAGTCATTACAGGAAGCAGGGTGGGAAAAAGTTTAGTCCAGATAGCCATGGGAGTCAGTAGGTTATTAGTGGATGTCGGTCAAAAGTCTATCACCTGCAATGGAGATAGTGAGGTCAAGGAATGGTAGGGAAGTGTCGGAAATGGTCCAGGTGTATTTGAGTGCCAGATGGAAGTTAGTGGTGAAGTGGTAGAAGTCAGTCAGTTGTGTGTGGGTGCAGGAGGTGCAACAAAAGCAGTCGTCGATGTAGCGGAGGTAGAGGCCGGGCATGGGGCCCTGGTACGTATTGAACAAGGATTGCTCGACGTAACCGACAAAGTGGCAGGCGTAGCTGGGGCCCATGCGTGTGCCCATAGCTACGCCTTGTATTTGGAGGAAATGGGACGTGAAGTTATTGAGGGTAAGGACCAACTCCGCTAGGCGGAGGAGAGTGCCAGTGGCCGGGTATAGGTTGCTTCTCTGGCCGAGGAAGAACCGGAGGGCTTTGAGAACATCCTGGTGGGGGATGGAGGTGTAGAGTGACTGGAGATCCATGGTGAAGATGAGGGGGTGAGGGCCTAGAGAATGGAATGCGCGGAGACGACGGAGAGTGTTTGAAGTGTCTTGAACATAGGTAGGGAGTGATTTAACCAAGGGGGATAGGATGGAGTCAAGGTATGTGGAAATGAGTTCGGTGGGGCACGAACAGGCAGAGACAATGGGTCTACCGGGACAGTCAGGTTTGTGGAGTTTGGGTATGTGTATTTACTTTATTGATTAAAATAGTGCATGCAGAAATGTGTATTTACTTTATTGATTAAAATGTTGAATGCAGAAAACAATGGAAGTGCAATGTTAGATGATCCATTATCAGAACTGGGACTGTAATCAAATGCTGCTCAAACTGCTGAGTGTTTCCAGCATATTTCTCTTTTTCATTCAGATCTTCTGGAATAGCAATATTTAAAAAAAAATTCCATGCCCAAAAAAACGGTTGCGATAATCACACGTCATCCTACAGTGGTCAATAGATTTGTGCAACTTTCATATTTCCCCTCACATACCCAATATGAAATAATGAAATGAGAACTGACATGTACAAAACGCATTCTGTGTTGCAAATCTGAAATCCTCAAAGTATCCTTTCCTTTTACTATCATCCTGGGAGCACTGTCCCTCGGCCTACTCAAAATAAATGTTCACGCATGTTGTACATCCGTCAAAGAGAATGCCTACAAGTCCTTTGTCAGGCTCAAATTAGTGTATTGTGGAGCCGTATGGGATCCTTTCAACAACTGCATCACCCTGGAGAAAGTACAACGCCGAGCAGCCCGCTTTGTATGTAATGATTACAAGCACAAATCAAGCATGAATAATATGCTGACTTCTCTCGGATGGGATACCTAGAGCTCCGCAGAATCTGGCTAAGACTTATTGCAATTTACAAGGAGATTCACAAAATCACGCCATCAAATCTCCCGTCATCCCAGAGCACCAACTGCCATGAAACAAGACAAAATAATGGTCCCTACATTTTCAACTGGCTAAATTTTAATAAACCTTGCTACCAATATTCCCTTTACCCAAGGACGATAAGGGAATAGAATGTTACCACCCAACACACGTGCTGCTCTAGATGTTAAGTCATTTAAAAAGGGGATTGAGCAAGTAGATCTCCTCAACTTGGTGAAAAAGACCCACTTTAAAATGTAATCACCACTCTACTCACTCCGGCCTGCGCCCGATAAGAACTGATGAGCTGCTTGCACAGTGATCAACTAGAACCAGAAACAGTCTTATCTGTGACCACAGGGCGAAAAAAATGTGCAACTCTCCTTACAGAAGGCTCAGAAAAGCCTTTACTCTGGCAGTTAGGGACGTTTATCAGCAAAAATATCTGAAACTGGAAATAACAAGCTGACGGTTTCATTATGAAACAGTTCCCTGAACATTGAGCAATTTAGTAAGTATAAAACAAACTGGGACATTTGCTTTGACTCCACCAGACTGCTCAGCGCATTCACCACATCAACTGTTAGTTCCAACTTTATAGATGTCTGTGTGATTTGCAGCATCTACACAAACACATCCAATGACAAAACACAGCTGTTGTGGAACATGACTTTTCTGCTTCAAACTATCACTGGGACACATTTACTCACAACAATAAATTCAATGTGTTGCAGACAGACAAGAACAAATCACATTAAATGGGGAATTTAACCCAAGTCTCTCCCCAAGATTAGAGCCGTCCACTGGGGAGCGGCGGATAAAATACTCACCGATGAATGGATGGATGTCAATCTGCTGTCCTCGCTCCCCGGCCCTGAGTCTCCCCGCCCGCTCAGACACCGCGGTGGGCCCCGCTCCCCACAGCGGCCTGGACAGTGGAGTCCCTCTCCTCTCCTCTTCCCGCCCACCCAGCCCGTGGACTCCCTCTCTTCTCTGCTCTCTTCCCCCGCCGCTGCAACAGGTCGGTCGGCAGGAAGGAAACGACGCCCATCCATTGACTTGTCAGCCTGTGCACATGCGCACTGCGTCATCATGGCAGGAAGGAAATTAACAAATCCACAGATGCTGCAGGTCTAAACTCAAACCCACAGATGCTGCAGGTCTAATATCAAACCCACAGATGCTGCAGGTCTAAACTTAAACCCTCAGATGCAGCAGGTCTAATATCAAACCCACAGATGCTGCAGGTCTAATATCATACCCACAGATGCTGCAGGTCAAATATCAAACCCACAGATGCTTTAGGTCTAAACTCAAACCCACAGATGCTGCAGGTCTAAACTCAAACCCACAGATGCTGCAGGTCTAATATCAAACCCACAGATACTGCAGGTCTAATATCAAACCCACAGATGCTGCAGGTTTGAAATCAAACCGAAAACACAACCACAAGTTCCGATTTAGGTTGCACACCACCTTTACTTTAAAATAACGATGAGTCCAAATGGTGAACTCTCTCCACCAACAGAACATGTCACATGTCATGGGTGGAATTGGCTGGCTGCTCACAACTTCTGCTCAAATAAAACAAATGCTGTTCCGACACGTAAACACAACTCAAACATTTACCACACATTCTAATTCCAAGAAAGGTTAACATTGGCAAAGTCACCAGCTGTTAGGTGGTTAATTGCAATAAGTTTGGAAATTATTAACTGTATTTGGAACTTTGATAAACTATTGGTAAGGCTAAATTTCACGAGAGCATCAATTGAGCTGTATAGAGTAATGAGATGAGGGAGGAAAGGGGGAGGACCCTTTCCCTGAGTAATTCGGTCGAATACAGGGTAGCACGGTGATATAGGAATTAGATGAAAGATTGTAGACCTGGTGAAACGTTTCTTCCACCACAGGATCAGTACAGATCTGGAACTCAGCCAAAATTACCTGTGAAGAAACATATACACTAAAATGTGTGCTTGAAGACTGGTTACCAGAAGGTGGGATCTGACTCTTGCACAACCGGCAAAGACACTGTGGGTCAAATAATTGGCTTCCTCTGTCCTCAATATATTGAAACCGCAAAGGACCAATGGTAGCTGGGGGGTGGAGGTACCACTGGTAGACAGAGTGATGAAGACAGGAACCTCAAGCACATTTACACTGGGTGGAGCTGGGCATCCCTGCATTGTTCCAACATTCCTCAGAGTCAGAAACAAGCCACCCCAGAAACACAGCGACCATCGCCCCAGTCACAGATTCTGACCCCTAGATCTGGACTCATCACAGGGGAATAACCAGGAATCAAGAGTGTTAAATTCTCACATGTACAATGGAACAATTATATTCTTACATGCAGCATAACATACCACCCGGCATACATCCAATCTATGGACATTTCATTCAGGTCACCCCTCATTCATCTAAACATTAAAGAACAGAGGCCGAGCATCGGTCTCGCTACACACGGCAACGCCAGTCTGATGAAACTTGATGCAATATTATTCCTTATTTATGTCAATAAATGTTGTCTAATATTCTTGTTGCTGCTGTAGCAAGGCACCATGTTCATTGTATAATAGTACAAAAACATTCACAGAATACAGCATTGCAGCTTCATTGTCTGCTGGCGAGGATGGTCTCACATTTCACAGTCACCCCATCTGGCACCATGCTGTCACCCACCCACCCTGTCCCCACCTTGCCGAGCCCTCTCGCCACCCTTCCCACTCCAACCTCACCCTCCTGAACCCTCTCCTCACCCTCCATACCCCATCCTCACCCTCCACACCCCATCCTCACCCTCCTGAACCCTCTCCTCATCCTCCTGAACCCTCTTCTCACCCTCCATCCTCACCCTCCATACCCCCTCCTGAACCCTCTCCTCACCCTCCACACCCCATCCTCACCCTACTGAACCCTCTCTTCACCCTCCACCCTCCTGAACCCTCTCTTCACCCTCCACACCCAATCCTCACCCTCCTGAACCATCTCTTCACCCTCCACACCCAATCCTGACCCTACTGAACCCTCTCTTCACCCTCCTGAACCCCATCCTCACCCTCCACATCCCATCCTCACCCTCCTGAACCCTCACTTCACCCTACACACCCAATCCCGACCCTACTGAACCCTCTCTTCACCCTACACACCCAATCCTGACCCTACTGAACCCTCTCTTCACCCTCCACACCCCATCCTCACCCTCCTGAACCCTCTCTTCACCCTCCTGAACTCCATCCTCACCCTCCACACCCCATCCTTACCCACCAGAAACCTCACTTAACCCTCCACACCCAATCCCCACCCTACTGAACCCTCTCTGCGTCCTCCACATCCCACCCTCTCCCAAACCCTGTGCACTCTCCACATACCTTCCGAACCCTCTCTGCACCCTCTCCCCTCTCTCCCAAACCCTCTCTGCACCTACAAACCCCGTCCACGTCCTCACGAACACTCTCTGCACCATCCACGCCCCATCAAATAGTGAAAGGCTTGGACAGAATTAGAGGATGTACCTCTAGAATGGAGATGATGAGAAATTTCTTGAGCTGGAGGGTGGTGAATCTGTGGGATTCATTGCCGCAGACGGCTGTCATTAGGTATTTTTAAGGCGGAGATTGACAGATTTTTCATTCGTACGGGTGTCAGGGTTATGGGGAGAAGGCAGGAGAATGGGGTTGAGAGGGAGACATAGATCAGCCGTGATTTAGTCTAAGAAAAAATTCATCCTTATCTCTCGTTTCCCTTAACCATAACCAGACTGAAGAACGGTCTTGAATCGAAACATCACCCATTCCTAGTCTCCAGAGATGCTGTCTGTCCCGCTGAGTTACTCCAGCTTTTTGTGTCTAACCATGCTTGAATGGCGGAGTAGACTATATGGGCCGACTGGCCTCATTCTGCTGATCCCCACGGCAGACCCCTCTCTGCCCGGTGATGCATAAACTCGGGGCGTCACCGGGCAGCTGCGGCCGCAGGAACCCCTTCACTGATGAGCGGGGACCCGGTTGACTAATGGCACCACTCTTCCCGGGGATTCACGGTGACGCGTACAACAGGTAGAGTTGCTGTCTTACAGCAAAATGCATCGCCGGAGACCCGGGTTCGATCCCGACTACGGGCGCTGTCTGTACGGAGTTTGCACGTTCTCCCCGTGACATGCGCGGGTTTTCTCCCAGATCTCCGGTTTCCTCCCACATTCCAAAGACATACATGTTTGTAGGTTAATTGGCTTGGTGAATGTAAACATTGTCCCTAGTGGGTGTAGGATACGTTTGTGACAACCAGTGGTGGTGATTATAGTCAAAGATACAGATACAGAGCAACGGAGACGCGCTATATCCCCTCCCTACCCCCTCCCTATCAACCCCCTCCTACTCTGCCCCCTCTCCTCTCTCCACCCCCCCCCTTGTCTCCTCACCCCCTTCTCCTCCCCTTCCCCTCACCCCCTTCTCCTCTCCCCCTCCCTCCCTTCTCATATCCCTTCTCCTCTCCCCCTCCCCCCTTCTCCTCTCCCCCTCCCCCCCTGCTCCTCTCCCCCTCCCCCCGCCCCATCTCCTCTCCCCTCCCCCCTTCTCCTCTCCCCCTCCCCCCTTCTCCTCTCCCCCTCCCCCCCTTCTCCACTCCCTCCCTTTTCCTCTCCCCCTTCTCCTCTCCCCCTCCCCCCCTTCTCCTCTCCCCTCCCCCCACCCCCTTCTCTTTACCCGCCCCCTTCTCCTCTCCCCCTTCTTCTCTCCCCATACCCCCTGCTTCTCCCCCCCCTCCCCCCATTCTCATCTCCCCTCCCCCCACCCCCTTCTCTTTACCCGCCCCCTTCTCCTCTCCCCCCCTTCTCCACTCTCCCCCATCTCCCCCCCCTTCTCCTCTCCCCAAACAGAAACCATCATATTGAGGACAGAATAATATGGACATAAAACAATAATATGTCCTCACCTTTCTGTGTTATTGGGGAAGGTGAAGCAAGACAGATAATTTACAGCAGAACAGTGAGCTGTAGATGTAGTGGACCAAAACCATGACGGTGTCGAGGCCGCCCTTCAAATTAGCGCCAACAATCGAACCCCACGCGTGCGCGTTCACAACGGCCGCTCGACTTGGCGGGAAGAGGCAGCGTGCGAGGCCCCGCCTCCCCAAGCATGCGCGCGCAGCCACAAGGTGCTCGCTCCCATGCCCCACAACTGTATTACACTCGCTCCCGGGCCCCACAACTGTATTACACTCGCTCCCGGGCGGCGCCAACTGTATTACACTCGCTCCCGGGCCCCACAACTGTATTACACTCACACCCGGGCCCCACAACTCTAATGCACTCGCTCCCGGGCGGCGCCAGCTGTAATACACTCGCTCCCGGGCCCCACACAACTGTAATACACTCGCTCCCGGGCCCCACAACTGTATTACACTCGCTCCTGGGCCCCACAACTGTAATACACTCGCTCCCGGGCGGCGCCAACTGTATTACACTCGCTCCCGGGCCCCACAACTGTATTACACTCGCTCCCGGGCCCCACAACTCTAATACACTCGCTCACGGGCGGCGCCAACTGTAATACACTCGCTCCAAGGCCTCACACAACTGTAATACACTCGCTCCCGGGCCCCACAACTGTATTACACACGCTCCCGGGCCCCACAACTGTATTACACTCGCTCCCGGGCCCCACACAACTGTAATACACTCGCTCCCGGGCCCCACAACTGTATTACACTCGCTCCCGGGCCCCCACAACTGTAATACACTCGCTCCCGGGCCCCACAACTGTATTACACTCGCTCCCGGGCCCCACACAACTGTAATACACTCGCTCCCAGATCATCGAAGCTTTCAAATCCCCTGATCACCGCATCATTATTCCAGACCAAACAAGGTCAATCCACAACATCCACGCCTCATCTGATTGGAGGTGTCAACTCACAGACAAAGGGAGGAAACACCCTTGAATGGGGAATTACCGCCACACTCTGCTGGCCCTATTCTAGACACAACCCTGCCACCCAGGATGAAAGCTTCCACACCACCACGACACTCAGTAGCTGGAGGGGAAATAAACCATTTCATGGGCCAACTGCAAACATCCCAAGTCTACTGGAAACTATAGTCCCCACTGTCCCTATGGCACATCCCTGGAGTTTCCATTACAGAATAGAAGGATTCTCTCCCAGGCCTGGACTCTGCAGGGTCTCCATGATGTCAGGTGATGTCTGCAGTACCACCACCAGTCCCACTTCACAGGATAATCATCCGTCTCATTTCTATAGGACGCTGCCCAAACCCGCCCAAAGGTTCACCGGATGGCGTTACCAGGAGATAGCTGGAGACATCAGGCGTTAGGAGTGGCCCAATAGGAGGGTGAACTGGGTTCATGCCTACAGCCATTCAAATTAGGTGGAGTCGCCCCACGGGACACAAAGATAGGTGAGGGGAGGGAGGTCGGTTCACAGGAACTGCACCAGGACATCGAGCACGCGGGCGGATCTGATTTGGACTTTGAAAATGGCGATGCCTGCATGTGTAATATGTGCTTTAAGAATTTCACTGTACAGTTACATATTGAACCACTGAACTGATGAACAAACATCAGTTTCTCTCAGCACTCAGCTCTCCAACTGATTCATCCTCAACAAACAGGGATTATCCTTTGCTATCTTGCGGACATTCTCTATTATCATAGCTGAAAGATACAATTCTGCATTAAATGGTACAACTTCTGGTCCTGAACGATCCCAGTTGTGGACAGATGATCTCTCCCTACCTTTAAACAACATCTAGCATCTAAAGCAAACTTATTTGGTTATCTTACGGCTGTGTGTGATCTGGCCAAGTGCAAATGACTAGCATTTGTTACCAGTGTAATAAAGACAATGTGCATTTACGTGTATTTAAGAAGGAACTGCAGATGCTGGAAAATCAAAGGTACACAAAAAAGCTGTAGAACCTCAGCGGGTGCAGCAGCATCTATGGAGCGAAGGAAATAGGCAACGTTTCGGGCTGAAATCCTTCTTCAGACTGATGGGGGGTGGGGGGGGGGGGGGGACGGGGAGAAGAAAGGGAAAAGGAGAAGCCCGAAGGCTGGGGGATGGGGGAGACAGCAGGAGGGCTGAGGAAGAGGAGGAGACAGCAAGGACTAACAAAATTGGGAGAATTCAATGTTCATGCCCCCAGGATGAAGACTCCCCAAGTGGAATATGAGGTGCTTTTCCTCCAATTTCTGGTGTTGCTCACTCTGGCAATGGAGGAAACCCAGGACAGAGAGGTCGGATACGGAATGGGAGGGGGAGTTGAATTGCTGTGCCACCGGGAGGTAAGGTTGGTTATTGCGGACCGAGCGGAGGTGTTCGGCGAAACGATCGTCAAGCCTACGCTTGGTCTCACCGATGTAGATCAGCTGACATCTAGAGCAGCGGATGCAATAGATGAGGTTGGAGGAGATGCAGGTAAACCTCTGTCGCACCTGGAATGACTGCTTGGGTCCTTGAATGGAGTCGAGGGGGGAGGTAAAGGGACAAGTGTGGCATCTCTTGCTGTTGCAAGGGAAAGTGCCTGGGGAGGGGGTGGTACGGGAGGGAAGGGAATAATTGACAAGGGAGTTGCGGAGGGAGTGGTCTTTGCGGAAGGCAGACATGGGGGGAGATGGGAAGATGTGGCGAGTGGTGGTGTCACGTTGGAGGTGGCGAAAATGACGGAGGATTATTTGTGACGTGACGGCTGGTGGGGTCAAAGGTGAGGACTAGGGGGACTCTACCCTTGTTGCGAGTGGGGGGGATGGGGAGAGAGAGCAGTGTTGCGGGGTATGGAAGACACCCTGGTGCGAGCCTCATCTATGGTGGAGGAGGGGAACCCCCGTTCCCTGAAGAATGAGGACATTTCAGATGCCCTGGTGTGGAACGCCCCATCCTGGGAGCAGATGCGGCGTAGACGGAGGAATTGGGAGTAGGGGATGGAGTCCTTACAGGAAGCAGGGTGGGAATAAGTTTAGTCCAGGTAGCCATGGGAGTCAGTAGGTTTATAGTGGATGTCGGTCAGAAGTCTATCACCTGCAATGGAGATAGTGAGGTCAAGGAATGGTAGGGAAGTGTCGGAAATGGTCCAGGTGTATTTGAGTGCCGGATGGAATTTAGTGGTGAAGTGGTAGAAGTCAGTCAGTTGTGTGTGGGTGCAGGAGGTGCAACAAAAGCAGTCGTCGATGTAGCGGAGGTAGAGGTCGGGGATGGGGCCCTGGTACGTATTGAACAAGGATTGCTCGACGTAACCGACAAAGTGGCAGGCGTAGCTGGGGCCCATGCGTGTGCCCATAGCTACGCCTTGCATTTGGAGGAAATGGGACGTGAGTTATTGAGGGTAAGGACCAGCTCCGCTAGGCGGAGGAGAGTGCCAGTGGCCGGGTATAGGTTGCTTCTCTGGCCGAGGAAGAACCGGAGGGCTTTGAGAACATCCTGGTGGGGGATGGAGGTGTAGAGTGACTGGACATCCATGGTGAAGATGAGGGGGTGAGGGCCTAGAGAACGGAATGCGCGGAGACGACGGAGAGTGTCTGAAGTGTCTTGAACATAGGTAGGGAGTGATTTAACCAAGGGGGATAGGATGGAGTCAAGGTATGTGGAAATGAGTTCGGTGGGGCACGAACAGGCAGAGACAATGGGTCTACCGGGACAGTCAGGTTTGTGGAGTTTGGGTATGTGTATTTACTTTATTGATTAAAATAGTGCATGCAGAAATGTGTATTTACTTTATTGATTAAAATGTTGAATGCAGAAAACAATGGAAGTGCAATGATCCATTATCAGAACTGGGACTGTAATCAAATGCTGCTCAAACTGCTGAGTGTTTCCAGCATATTTCTCTTTTTCATTCAGATCTTCTGACATAGCAATATTTTTTTTTAAATTCCTTGCCCAAAAAAACGGTTGCGATAGTCACACGTCATCCTACAGTGGTCAATAGATTTGTGCAACTTTCATATTTCCCCTCACATACCCAATAGTCCCAACTCATTTGAATAATGAAATGAGAACTGACATGTACAAAACGCATTCTGTGTTGCAAATCTGAAATCCTCAAAGTATCCTTTCCTTTTACTATCATCCTGGGAGCACTGTCCCTCGGCCTACTCAAAATAAATGTTCACGCATGTTGTACATCCGTCAAAGAGAATGCCTACAAGTCCTTTGTCAGGCTCAAATTAGTGTATTGTGGAGCCGTATGGGATCCTTTCAACAACTGCATCACCCTGGAGAAAGTACAACGCCGAGCAGCCCGCTTTCTATGTAATGATTACAAGCACAAATCAAGCATGAATAATATGCTGACTTCTCTCGGATGGGATACCTAGAGCTCCGCAGAATCTGGCTAAGACTCATTGCAATTTACAAGGAGATTCACAAAATCACGCCATCAAATCTCCCGTCATCCCAGAGCACCAACTGCCATGAAACAAGACAAAATAATGGTCCCTACATTTTCAACTGGCTAAATTTTAATAAACCTTGCTACCAATATTCCCTTTACCCAACGACGATAAGGGAATAGAATGTTACCACCCAACACACGTGCTGCTCCCGATGTTAAGTCATTTAAAAAGGGGATTGAGCAAGTAGATCTCCTCAACTTGGTGAAAAAGACCCACTTTAAAATGTAATCACCACTCTACTCACTCCGGCCTGCGCCCGATTAGAACTGATGAGCTGCTTGCACAGTGATCAACTAGAACCAGAACTAGTCTTATCTGTGACCACAGGGCGAAAAAAATGTGCAACTCTCCTTACAGAAGGCTCAGAAAAGCCTTTACTCTGGCAGTTGGGGACGTTTATTAGCAAAAATATCTGAAACTGGAAATAACAAGCTGACGGTTTCATTATGAAACAGTTCCCTGAACATTGAGCCATTTAGTAAGTGTAAAACAAACTGGGACATTTGCTTTGACTCCACCAGACTGCTCAGCGCATTCACCACATCAACTGTTAGTTCCAACTTTATAGATGTCTGTGTGATTTGCAGCATCTACACAAACACATCCAATTACAAAACACAGCTGTTGTGGAACATGACTTTTCTGCTTCAAACTATCACTGGGACACATTTACTCACAACAATAAATTCAATGTGTTGCAGACAGACAAGAACAAATCACATTAAATAGGGAATTTAATCCAAGTCTCTCCCCAAGATTAGAGCCGTCCACTGGGGAGCGGCCGACAAAATACTCACCGATGCATGGATGGATGTCAATCTGCTGTCCTCGCTCCCCGGCCCCGAGTCTCCCCGCCCGCTCAGACACCGCGGTGGGCCCCGCTCCCCACAGCGGCCTGAACAGTGGAGTCCCTCTCCTCTCCTCTTCCCGCCCACCCAGCCCGTGGACTCCCTCTCTTCTCTGCTCTCTTCCCCCGCCGCTGCAACAGGTCGGTCGGCAGGAAGGAAGTGACGCTCATCCAGTGACTTGTCAGCCTGTGCACATGCGCACTGCGTCATCATGGCAGGAAGGAAATTAAACAAACCCACAGATGCTGCAGGTCTAAACTCAAACCCACAGATGCTGCAGGTCTAATATCAAACCCACAGATGCTGCAGGTCTAAACTTAAACCCTCAGATGCTGCAGGTCTAATATCAAACCCACAGATGCTGCAGGTCTAATATCAAACCCACAGATGCTGCAGGTCAAATATCAAACCCACAGATGCTTCAGGTCTAAACTCAAACCCACAGATGCTGCAGGTCTAATATCAAACCCACAGATGCTGCAGGTCTAATATCAAACCCACAGATGCTGCAGGTTTGAAATCAAACCGAAAACACAACCACAAGTTCCCATTTAGGTTGCACACCACCTTTACTTTAAAATAACGATGAGTCCAAATGGTGAACTCTCTCCACCAACAGAACATGTCACATGTCATGGGTGGAATTGGCTGGCTGCTCACAACTTCTGCTCAAATAAAACAAATGCTGTTCCGACACGTAAACACAACTCAAACATTTACCACACATTTCTAATTCCAAGAAAGGTTAACATTGGCAAAGTCACCAGCTGTTAGGTGGTTAATTGCAATAAGTTTGGAAATTATTAACTGTATTTGGAACTTTGATAAACTATTGGTAAGGCTAAATTTCACGAGAGCATCAATTGAGCTGTATAGAGTAATGAGATGAGGGAGGAAAGGGGGAGGACCCTTTCCCTGAGTAATTCGGTCGAATACAGGGTAGCACGGTGATACAGGAATTAGCTGAAAGATTGTAGACCTGGTGAAACGTTTCTTCCACCACAGGATCAGTACAGATCTGGAACTCAGCCAAAATTACCTGTGAAGAAACATATACACTAAAATGTGTGCTTGAAGACTGGTTACCAGAAGGTGGGATCTGACTCTTGCACAACCGGCAAAGACACTGTGGGTCAAATAATTGGCTTCCTCTGTCCTCAATGTATTGAAACCGCAAAGGACCAATGGTAGCTGGCAAATGGAGGTACCACTGGTAGACAGAGTGATGAAGACAGGAACCTCAAGCACATTTACACTGGGTGGAGCTGGGCATCCCTGCATTGTTCCAACATTCCTCAGAGTCAGAAACAAGCCACCCCAGAAACACACCGACCATCGCCCCAGTCACAGATTCTGACCCCTAGATCTGGACTCATCACAGGGGAATAACCAGGAATCAAGAGTGTTAAATTCTCACATGTACAATGGAATAATTATATTCTTACATGCAGCATAACATACCACCCGGCATACATCCAATCTATGGACATTTCATTCAGGTCACCCCTCATTCATCGAAACATTAAAGAACAGAGGCCGAGCATCGGTCTCGCTACACACGGCAACGCCAGTCTGATGAAACTTGATGCAATATTATTCCTTATTTATGTCAATAAATGTTGTCTAATATTCTTGTTGCTGCTGTAGCAAGGCACCATGTTCATTGTATAATAGTACAAAAACATTCACAGAATACAGCATTGCAGCTTCATTGTCTGCTGGCGAGGATGGTCTCACATTTCACAGTCACCCCATCTGGCACCATGCTGTCACCCACCCACCCTGTCCCCACCCTGCCGAGCCCTCTCGCCACCCTCCCCACTCCAACCTCACCCTCCTGAACCCTCTCCTCACCCTCCATACCCCATCCTCACCCTCCACACCCCATCCTCACCCTCCTGAACCCTCTCCTCATCCTCCTGAACCCTCTTCTCACCCTCCATCCTCACCCTCCATACCCCCTCCTGAACCCTCTCCTCACCCTCCACACCCCATCCTCACCCTCCTGAACCCTCTCTTCACCCTCCACCCTCCTGAACCCTCTCTTCACCCTCCACACCCAATCCTCACCCTCTTGAACCATCTCTTCACCCTCCTGAACCCCATCCTCACCCTCCACATCCCATCCTCACCCTCCTGAACCCTCACTTCACCCTACACACCCAATCCCGACCCCACTGAACCCTCTCTTCACCCTCCACACCCCATTCTCACCCTCCTGAACCCTCTCTTCACCCTCCTGAACTCCATCCTCACCCTCCATACCCCATCCTTACCCACCAGAAACCTCACTTAACCCTCCACACCCAATCCCCACCCTACTGAACCCTCTCTGCGTCCTCCACATCCCACCCTCTCCCAAACCCTGTGCACTCTCCACATACCTTCCGAACCCTCTCTGCACCCTCTCCCCTCTCTCCCAAACCCTCTCTGCACCTACAAACCCCGTCCACATCCTCACGAACACTCTCTGCACCATCCACGCCCCATCAAATAGTGAAAGGCTTGGACAGAATTAGAGGATGTACCTCTAGAATGGAGATGATGAGAAATTTCTTGAGCTGGAGGGTGGTGAATCTGTGGGATTCATTGCCGCAGACGGCTGTCATTAGGTATTTTTAAGGCGGAGATTGACAGATTCTTCATTCGTACGGGTGTCAGGGTTATGGGGAGAAGGCAGGAGAATGGGGTTGAGAGGGAGACATAGATCAGCCGTGATTTAGTCTAAGAAAAAATTCATCCTTATCTCTCGTTTCCCTTAACCGTAACCAGACTGAAGAACGGTCTTGAATCGAAACATCACCCATTCCTAGTCTCCAGAGATGCTGTCTGTCCCGCTGAGTTACTCCAGCTTTTTGTGTCTAACCATGCTTGAATGGCGGAGTAGACTATATGGGCCGACTGGCCTCATTCTGCTGCTCCCCACGGCAGACCCCTCTCTGCCCGGTGATGCATAAACTCGGGGCGTCACCGGGCAGCTGCGGCCGCAGGAACCCCTTCACTGATGAGCGGGGACCCGGTTGACTAATGGCACCACTCTTCCCGGGGATTCACGGTGACGCGTACAACAGGTAGAGTTGCTGTCTTACAGCAAAATGCATCGCCGGAGACCCGGGTTCGATCCCGACTACGGGCGCTGTCTGTACGGAGTTTGCACGTTCTCCCCGTGACATGCGCGGGTTTTCTCCCAGATCTCCGGTTTCCTCCCACATTCCAAGGACATACAGATTTGTAGGTTAATTGGCTTGGTGAATGTAAACATTGTCCCTAGTGGGTGTAGGATACGTTTGTGACAACCAGTGGTGGTGATTATAGTCAAAGATACAGATACAGAGCAACGGAGACGCGCTATATCCCCTCCCTACCCCCTCCCTATCAACCCCCTCCTACTCGGCCCCCTCTCCTCTCTCCACCCCCCCCTTGTCTCCTCACCCCCTTCTCCTCCCTTCCCTCACCCCCTTCTTCTCTCCCTCCCCCCTTCTCATAATCCCTTCTCCTCTCAATATCCCCTTCTTCGCTCTCCCCCTCCCCCCTGCTCCTCTCCCTCCCCAGCCCCAGTCTCCTCTCCCCTCCCCCTTCTCCTCTACCCTCACCCCACCTCTTCTCTTACCCTCCCCCTTCCCCCCTTCTCCACTCCCTCCCTTTCCTCTACTCCCTCCCTTCCTCTCCCCCTCTCTTCTCCTCCTCCCCCCTTCTCCTCTCCCCTCCCCCCACCCCCTTCTCTTTACCCGCCCCCTTCTCCTCTCCCCCTCTTCTCCTCTCCCCCTCCCCCCTCCTCTCCCCTCCCCTCCCCCCATCCTCATCTCCCCTCCCCCCACCCTCTTCTCTTTACCCGCCCCCTTCTCCTCTCCCCCCCTTCTCCTCTCTCCCCCATCTCCCCCCCCTTCTCCTCTCCCCAAACAGAAACCATCATATTGAGGACAGAATAATATGGACATAAAACAATAATATGTCCTCACCTTTCTGTGTTATTGGGGAAGGTGAAGCAAGACAGATAATTTACAGCAGAACAGTGAGCTGTAGATTGTAGTGGACCAACACCATGACGGTGTCGAGGCCGCCCTTCAAAATTGGCGCCAACAATCGACCCCACGCGTGCGAGTTCATCAACGGCCGCTCGACCTTGGCGGGAAGAGGCAGCGTGCGAGGCCCCGCCTCCCCAGCATGCGCGCGCAGCCACATGTGCGCGCTCCCGGGCCCCACAACTGTATTACACTCGCTTCCCGGGCCCCACAACTGTATACACTCGCTCCCGGCGGCGCCAACTGTATTACACTCGCTCCCGGGCCCCACAACTGTATTACACTCACACCCGGGCCCCACAACTCTAATACACTCGCTCCCGGGCGGCGCCAAGCTGTAATACACTCGCTCCCGGGCCCCACACAACTGTAATACACTCGCTCCCGGGCCCCACAACTGTATTACACTCGCTCCTGGGCCCCACAACTGTAATACCTCGCTCCCGGCGGCGCCAACTGTATTACACTCGCTCCCGGGCCCCAGCAACTGTATTACACTCGCTCCCGGGCCCCACAACTAATACACTCGCTCACGGGCGGCGCCAACTGTAATACACTCGCTCCAAGGCCTCACACAACTGTAATACACTCGCTCCCGGGCCCCACAACTGTATTACACACTCTCCCGGGCCCCACAACTGTATTACACTCGCTCCCGGGCCCCACACTCAACTGTAATACACTCGCTCCCGGGCCCCACAACTGTATTAACACTCGCTCCCGGGCCCCCACAACTGTAATACACTCGCTCCCGGGCCCCACAACTGTATTACACTCGCTCCCGGGCCCCACACAACTGTAATACACTCGCTCCCAGATCATCGAAGCTTTCAAATCCCCTGATCACCGCATCATTATTCCAGACCAAACAAGGTCAATCCACAACATCCACGCCTCATCTGATTGGAGGTGTCAACTCACAGACAAAGGGAGGAAAACACCCTTGAATGGGAAATTACCGCCACACTCTGCTGGCCCTATTCTAGACACAACCCTGCCACCCAGGATGAAAGCTTCCACACCACCACGACACTCAGTAGCTGGAGGGGAAATAAACCATTTCATGGGCCAACTGCAAACATCCCAAGTCTACTGGAAACTATAGTCCCCACTGTCCCTATGGCACATCCCTGGAGTTTCCATTACAGAATAGAAGGATTCTATCCCAGGCCTGGACTCTGCAGGGTCTCCATGATGTCAGGTGATGTCTGCAGTACCACCACCAGTCCCACTTCACAGGATAATCATCCGTCTCATCTCTACAGGACGCTGCCCAAACCCGCCCAAAGGTTCACCGGATGGCGTTACCAGGAGATAGCTGGAGACATCAGGCGTTAGGAGTGGCCCAATAGGAGGGTGAACTGGGTTCTGCCTACAGCCATTCAAATTAGGTGGAGTCGCCCCACGGGACACAAAGATAGGTGAGGGGGAGGGAGGTCGGTTCACAGGAACTGCACCAGGACATCGAGCACGCGGGCGGATCTGATTTGGACTTTGAAAATGGCGATGCCTGCATGTGTAATATGTGCTTTAAGAATTTCACTGTACAGTTACATATTGAACCACTGAACTGATGAACAAACATCAGTTTCTCTCAGCACTCAGCTCTCCAACTGATTCATCCTCAACAAACAGGGATTATCCTTTGCTATCTTGCGGACATTCTCTATCATCATAGCTGAAAGATACAATTCTGCATTAAATGGTACAACTTCTGGTCCTGAACGATCCCAGTTGTGGACAGATGATCTCTCCCTACCTTTAAACAACATCTAGCATCTAAAGCAAACTTATTTGGTTATCTTACGGCTGTGTGTGATCTGGCCAAGTGCAAATGACTAGCATTTGTTACCAGTGTAATAAAGACAATGTGCATTTACTTGTATTTAAGAAGGAACTGCAGATGCTGGAAAATCAAAGGTACACAAAAAAGCTGTAGAACCTCAGCGGGTGCAGCAGCATCTATGGAGCGAAGGAAATAGGCAACGTTTCGGGCTGAAATCCTTCTTCAGACTGATGGGGGGTGGGGGGGGGGACGGGGAGAAGAAAGGGAAAAGGAGAAGCCCGAAGGCTGGGGGATGGGGGATACAGCAGGAGTGCTGAGGAAGGGGAGGAGACAGCAAGGACTAACAAAATTGGGAGAATTCAATGTTCATGCCCCCAGGATGAAGACTCCCCAAGTGGAATATGAGGTGCTTTTCCTCCAATTTCTGGTGTTGCTCACTCTGGCAATGGAGGAAACCCAGGACAGAGAGGTCGGATACGGAATGGGAGGGGGAGTTGAATTGCTGTGCCACCGGGAGGTAAGGTTGGTTATTGCGGACCGAGCGGAGGTGTTCGGCGAAACGATCGTCAAGCCTACGCTTGGTCTCACCGATGTAGATCAGCTGACATCTAGAGCAGCGGATGCAATAGATGAGGTTGGAGGAGATGCAGGTAAACCTCTGTCGCACCTGGAATGACTGCTTGGGTCCTTGAATGGAGTCGAGGGGGGAGGTAAAGGGACAAGTGTGGCATCTCTTGCTGTTGCAAGGGAAAGTGCCTGGGGAGGGGGTGGTACGGGAGGGAAGGGAAGAATTGACAAGGGAGTTGCGGAGGGAGTGGTCTTTGCGGAAGGCAGACATTGGGGGAGATGGGAAGATGTGGCGAGTGGTGGTGTCACGTTGGAGGTGGCGAAAATGACGGAGGATTATTTGTGACGTGACGGCTGGTGGGGTGAAAGGTGAGGACTAGGGGGACTCTACCCTTGTTGCGAGTGGGGGGGATGGGGAGAGAGAGCAGTGTTGCGGGGTATGGAAGACACCCTGGTGCGAGCCTCATCTATGGTGGAGGAGGGGAACCCCCGTTCCCTGAAGAATGAGGACATTTCAGATGCCCTGGTGTGGAACGCCCCATCCTGGGAGCAGATGCGGCGTAGACGGAGGAATTGGGAGTAGGGGATGGAGTCCTTACAGGAAGCAGGGTGGGAAGAAAGTTTAGTCCAGGTAGCCATGGGAGTTCAGTAGTTTATAGTGGATGTCGGTCAGAAGTCTATCACCTGCAATGGAGATAGTGAGGTCAAGGAATGGTAGGGAAGTGTCGGAAATGGTCCAGGTGTATTTGAGTGCCGGATGGAATTTAGTGGTGAAGTGGTAGAAGTCAGTCAGTTGTGTGTGGGTGCAGGAGGTGCAACAAAAGCAGTCGTCGATGTAGCGGAGGTAGAGGTCGGGGATGGGGCCCTGGTACGTATTGAACAAGGATTGCTCGACGTAACCGACAAAGTGGCAGGCGTAGCTGGGGCCCATGCGTGTGCCCATAGCTACGCCTTGTATTTGGAGGAAATGGGACGTGAGTTATTGAGGGTAAGGACCAGCTCCGCTAGGCGGAGGAGAGTGCCAGTGGCCGGGTATATGTTGCTTCTCTGGCCGAGGAAGAACCGGAGGGCTTTGAGAACATCCTGGTGGGGGATGGAGGTGTAGAGTGACTGGACATCCATGGTGAAGATGAGGGGATGAGGGCCTAGAGAACGGAATGCGCGGAGACGACGGAGAGTGTCTGAAGTGTCTTGAACATAGGTAGGGAGTGATTTAACCAAGGGGGATAGGATGGAGTCAAGGTATGTGGAAATGAGTTCGGTGGGGCACGAACATGCAGAGACAATGGGTCCTACCGGGACAGTCAGGTTTGTGGAGTTTGGGTATGTGTATTTACTTTATTGATTAAAATAGTGCATGCAGAAATGTGTATTTACTTTATTGATTAAATGTTGAATGCAGAAAACAATGGAAGTGCAATGATCCATTATTAGAACTGGGACTAGTAATCAAATGCTGCTCAAACTAGCTGAGTGTTTCCAGCATATTTCTCTTTTTCATTCAGATCTTCGGACATAGCAATATTTTTTTTAAATTCCTTGCCCAAAAAAACGGTTGCGATAGTCACACGTCATCCTACAGTGGTCAATAGATTGTGCAACTTTCATATTTCCCCTCACATACCCAATAGTCCCAACTCATTTGAATAATGAAAATGAGAACTGACATGTACAAAACGCATTCTGTGTTGCAAATCTGAAATCCTCAAAGTATCCTTTCCTTTTACTATCATCCTGGGAGCACATGTCCCTCGGCCTACTCAAAATAAATGTTCACGCATGTTGTTACATCCGTCAAAGAGAATGCCTACAATTCCTTTGTCAGGCTCAAATTAGTGTATTGTGGAGCCGTATGGGATCCTTTCAACAACTGCATCACCCTGGAGAAAGTACAACGCCGAGCAGCCCGCTTTCTATGTAATGATTACAGCCAAATCAAGCATGAATATAGCTGACTTCTCTCGGATGGGATACCTAGAGCTCCGCATAATCTGGCTAAGACTCATTGCAATTTACAAGGGATTCACAAAATCACGCCATCAAATCTCCCGTCATCCCAGAGCACCAACTGCCATGAACAAGACAAAATAATGGTCCCTACATTTTCAACTGGCTAAATTTTAATAAACCTTGCTACCATATTCCCTTACCCCAACCGACGATAAGGGAATAGAATGTTACCACCCACACACGTTCTGCTCCCGATGTTTAAGTCAGTTAAAAAGGGGATTGAGCAAGTAGATCTCCTCAACTTGGTGAAAAAGACCCACTTTAAAATGTAATCACCACTCTACTCACTCCGGCCTGCGCCCGATTAGAACTGATGAGCTGCTTGCACAGTGATCAACTAGAACCAGAACTAGTCTTATCTGTGACCACAGGGCGAAAAAAATGTGCAACTCTCCTTACAGAAGGCTCAGAAAGCCTTTACTTCTGGCAGTTGGGGACGTTTATTAGCAAAATATCTGAAACTGGAAATAACAGCATGACGGTTCATTATGAAACAGTTCCCTGAACATTGAGCCATTTAGTAAGTGTAAAACAAACTGGGACATTTGCTTGACTCCACCACTGCTCAGCGCATTCACCACATCAACGGTTAGTTCCAACCTTTATAGATGTCTGTGTGATTTGCAGCATCTACACAAACACATCCAATTACAAAACACAGCTGTTGTGGAACATGACTTTTCTGCTTCAAACTATCACTGGGACAACATTTACTCACAACAATAAATTCAATGTGTTGCAGACAGACAAGAACAAATCACATAAATAGGGAATTTAATCCAGTCCTCCCCAAGATTGAGCCGTCCACTGGAGAGCGGCCGACAAAACTCACCGATGCATGGATGGATGTCAATCTGCTGTCCTCGCTCCCCGGCCCGAGTCTCCCGCCCGCTCAGACACCGCGGTGGGCCCCGCTCCCCACGCGCCCTGAACAGTGGAGTCCCTCTCCTCTCCTCTTCCCGCCCACCCCAGCCCGTGGACTCCCTCTCTTCTCTGCTTCTCTCCCCCGCCGCTGCACAGGTCGTTCGGCAGGAAGGAAGTGACGCTCATCCAGTGACTTGTCCAGCCTGTGCACATGCGCACTGCGTCATCATGGCAGGAGGAAATTAAACAAAAACCCACAGATGCTGCAGGTCTAAACCTCAAACCCACAGATGCTGCAGGTCTAATATCAAACCCACAGATGCTGCAGGTCTAAACTTAAACCCTCAGATGCTGCAGGTCTAATATCAAACCCACAGATGCTGCAGGTCTAATATCAAACCCACAGATGCTGCAGGTCAAATATCAAACCCACAGATGCTTCAGGTCCTAAACTCAAACCCACAGATGCTGCAGGTCTAATATCAAACCCACAGATGCTGCAGGTCTAATATCAAACCCACAGATGCTGCAGGTTTGAAATCAAACAACCGAAACACACCACAAGTTCCCATTTAGGTTGCACACCACTTTACTTTAAATAACGATGAGTCCAAATGGTGAACTCCTCCACCAACAGAACATGTCACATGTCATGGGTGGAATTGGCTGGCTGCGCACAACTTCTGCTCAAATAAAACAAATGCTGTTCCGACACGTAAACACAACTCAAACATTTACCACACATTTCTAATTCCAAGAAAGGTTACATTGGCAAAAGTCACCAGCTGTTAGGTGGTTAATTGCAATAAGTTTGGAAATTATTACTGTATTTGGAACTTTGATAAACTATTGGTAAGCTAAATTTCACGAGAGCATCAATTGAGCTGTATAGAGTAATGAGATGAGGGAGGAAAGGGGAGGAACCCTTTCCCTGGTAATTCGGTTCGAATACAGGGTAGCCGGTGATCAGGAATTAGCTGAAAGGATTGTAGACCTGGTGAAACGTTTCTTCCACCACAGGATCAGTACAGATTCTGGGAACTCAGCCAAAATTTACCTGTGAAGAAACATATAGACTAAAAGTGTGCTTGAAGACTGGTTACCAGAAGGTGGGATCTGACATCTTGCACCAACCGGCAAAGACACTGTGGGTCAAATAATTGGCTTCCTCTTTCCTCAATGTATTGAAACCGCTAGGACAATGGTATCTGGCAAATGGAGGTAACACTGGTAGACAGAGTGATGAGACCGGAACCTCAAGCACATTACACTGGGGGAGCTGGGCATCCCTGCATTGTTCCAACATTCCTCAGAGTCAGAACAAGCCACCCCAGAAAACACCCCGCCCCTCGCCCAGTCACAGATTCTGACCCCTAGATCTGGACTCATCACAGGGGAATAACCAGAATCAAGAGTGTTAAATTTTTTAAATTCTCACATGTACAATGGAACAATTATATTCTTACATGCAGCAAACTACCACCCTCATACTCCAATCTATGGACATTTCATTCAGGTCACCCTCATTCATCGAAACATTAAAGAACAGAGGCCGAGCATCGGTCTTCGCTACCACGGCAACGCCAGTCTGATGAAACTTGATGCAATATTATTCCTTATTTATGTCCAATAATGTTGTCTAATTATTCTTGTTGCGCTGTAGCAGGCACATGTTCATTGGTATAATATACAAACAAAAACATCACAGAATACAGCATTGCAGCTTCATTGTCTGCTGGCGGAGGATGGTCTCACATTCACAGTCACCCCATCTGGCACCATGCTTTCACCCCACCCACCCTGTCCCCACCCTGCCGAGCCCTCTCGCCACCCTCCCCACTCCAACCTCACCCTCCTGAACCCTCTCCTCACCCTCCATACCCCATCCTCCCCTCCACACCCATCCTCACCCTCCTGAACCCTC